>NC_044035.1:118016257-118110646 GCF_901765095.1 Microcaecilia unicolor
ACTTCATTTTCAAGCAAAAAGTTATCTAGAGAAGGCACAACAGCAGCAACAATACACAGGAATGGTAGATGTGTGTCACCTGTCAATCATCTATAGTTCTGGGTGGTTCTGACTTCACTTCTGATCCCTTAAGTAAAATTTCACCTTGCCATGAAGTATAATTCAGAGTTTTCATTGAAAGTTCAGTTTACGTCTTTTACATATGAAGTACTGGCTAACGTTTGCAGTGTGTTTCTGCACTTGCTGATATTAGACCTTAATGCAAGTTTACCTTGACAGTTATTTTATTTCTAAACAAATAAATAAAGCATGTTACTATAGCATTAAGGTTTGTGCTAAGCCTTATTCTATCAGCTTTACCATTTGCCCATTCCGGAATACTAGTTGAAGAATTGGTTATAAAACGGCTCCTTAAAGACTGATCTGAGAGTTACGAATCTGAAGACACTTTATTGTGTTGCTGCACACTGAAGTCCCTGTCACTGTCTTTCTAGACTAATTCAGTCTGATATACTCTTTCTGCCTCAGATTTGATTGACAAGCATGGCCCAGTGCACTGCCACTGAAAGCTGGCATCATTGAATGACATAGCATTTGATAACATAAGATGCTTACATTAAAAATAAATAAATAAATTGTATGTTTATATATGTATATATATATTTTTAATGTAAGCATCTTATGTTATCAAATGCTATGTCATATATATATATATATATATATATATATATATATATATATATATATATATATATATATATTGTTTCAAGTGAGATGCTCAAAGCTAATAGCCCTGTGAGCAGAGTTTGAGCTGTGATCTGTACCTTGAGATATTGGTGGTGTCTAGCTCAGGGAAAAGGGAAAAGAATGAAAGCTTATTTCTATAAAGGTTTCAGATGAGCAGCGTTTGTCATTGAAGGGGGAGATGGGTATAATTAGCTTGTCAGTCTAGTTTGGGCTGAGCTGGCTTTCTGTGGTAAGAAAGATGGACTAACTGCCATAAGAGCTGACAGGCAGTCGATAATGCAGCAATTAATGTCATAAATAATTCTCAAACCAATTATATCAAAATGGACTCCAAGCTTTAAAAAAGAACAGCGTTCCCTTATCCTTCCTGCTAACAGCAAGGAGCAGCTTTCATTTTTCTCTGTAATTACTTTTCATTGTATATTGCAATACAGTAGAGCTTTTTCTGTCCATATTTAAGCCTCTCTCTCCCCACAGGACAAGCCTGCTACAGCACATCTCTGCAAGAAGTGCACTAGGGCAAATATATAATCTTTTAGCTTGGCTGTTACATGATAACTCCTGCTTCACCCAAATGATTAAGAGCCAAGTTCTCCGAAATGTCACGGGCAATGACAGCAGAGAACACCAAACAATGGCATTTGGAAATGAAGACATTTGTGAAACAAATGGATTTGTCTTATTATTTTAAAGGTTGCTGTGACTTTGCTTACAGTGAACTTATCGATTTGTTCCCCCTTTTTGCAGTTACGCAGTACAAGAAAGGCCAGACCATTCCCTTTACACCATAAGCACAACATGCTACAACAGTGTGTTAATTGCTGTGGAGCAACAAACACCTGATGTTTTACCACTTCCTTCAGCAATTTATTGTAGTGCAAAGTGCCTGGATATTATATTCTGTTTTTTTTTTCCAGCTTTATAAAGTATGTACTCAATATTCAGCTGGCAGCGACCAGCGTTTTGCTGTGTCTGGGCTCCAATATTGAATTTATGGGTATATGGAGTCAGTGAAAACATAGCTGGTTAAGGGACCCTTTTACTAAGCTGCGTAGGCGGCTATACGCACCAAATGCGTACCAAATTGAAGTTACCATCCGGTTACCACATGGCCCTTGCGGTAATTTCAATTTTGGTGCGCATCCACTATGTACATCTGAAAAATATTTTTTATTTTCTGATGCGCTGCAGCTACGTGCGTAGACCATTACCGCCAGGTTACTGCGTGAGACCTTACCGCTAGGTCAATGGCTTGCGGTAAGGTCTCAGATCCAAAATGGACGCACAGCAATTTTCATTTTGCTGCATGTCCATTTTCGGCAAAAATTTAAAAAGGCATTTTTTGTAAGTGCGCTGAAAAATAATTCTGCGCGTGTACCAAAACATGTCTCTACACTACCATTTTTCAGGGCAACTGCAGGATCCTGGCGGTAGGGTGCACACCATTTCTGTAGTGATAAAAATATATATTTTTTGTAGAGCTGGGAATTACCCGCTGGTAATCGGGCAGTACCACGTGCTGCCCGGTTACTGCCGGGTTAGCTCAGGAGCCCTTGACATCACCTAAATAGGTGGCGGTAAGGGTTCCCCATGGAAACAGCTGCTTGCCAATCCCTATGATTAGCACAGGGCCATTTCTTTTTTTTGGCTGAAAGCAACCTTTTACCAGCTGCAGTAAAAGGGGGCCTCAGTGCACGGCAAATCCATGCACCGATGCCACAACAGGCCCCCTTTTACCGCAGCTTGGTAAAAGAGACCCTTAACCAGCTATGACGAACCACATAACGATAGGACTGACTGATATGTGGACCTATTTTTGCAGTTACTTTGGCCAGTTAAATGCTGAATGTTGGCAATTAATCGGCCAAGTGCTTACTCTGCCCCTGGAATGCACACAAAATAGCTGATTTCCCATTGGGTGCTAACTGGACACTTTCAACAGCACAATCCAGTTAAGTGCTGCTGAATATGACCAGTTAGCCCTGAACAAGTAATTTATCTGGCCAGGATCCTTGTATGGCCAATTAAATTGTTTTAAATATTGACCCCTATATTAATAAATAGTGTTTCAGAGAGCTTTGTCTCCCATATCTCATTAGCCACTGTTTTCCTTTTTCCATGCTGCTCATACCTACTATTTGTTATTACGAGGAAAATCACAGTTTTGTTAGCAACTGAAGTCAAATAAAAGGGGTCTTTTACTAAAGCTTAGCTCGAGTTATCTGCAGCAGGGCCCATTTTATTCCTATGGGCCCTGCTGCAGATAACTTGAGCTAAGCTTTAGTATAAGACCCCCAAAAGTGACCAAACAAATAGGAGTATAGCCAATAGATACTAGAATCTATCTAATTAGGGGCCCTTTTACAATATGCGCGTTATTCAATTCTTAATTTTTCTTGATTTTTGAATATTTAATTTTTTAAATTTTATAAATTAGAAAGCTATCTGCAAAAGGAAGGATAAAACTCATTCAATGCAAAACTAACAAGAGAAGGGGACTGCATATTTCAAATAAAAACTATGATTTTGCTCTTGTTAGAGTTTCATTGAAAGAGTTAATACACATCTAAATGCAGATTTTGGAAAGCCAGGATATACATGTCCAACATGCAAATATAAGTGTATGGCAAGGGATTGTGATCTGGGCATGCTTTGGGCAGGGCACAAAAGATACACATGCATTCCTCATTAGAAAAGGGGAATGCATGTTTTCCGTTGCCGACATGAACATCAACTTTTACATCTGTTCTGGGGCCTTCTAGGTTAGAGTAAGTTGCTCATTTTGTACAGCACTCTACTGGAGGGACTAGAGGTGGGCATCTTTTTAACCTCCCATTTTTTTTTTACTGCTTACTCCCCCCCCCCTCCCAAAAAAAATAAAAGTGATACTGGCAAAGGATATCAGGTGCTCTAATATGTATGTTATTAAAATAGCTGACATCTATGTATATGGCATATACACATGTGTGTTCTAAAATACCAATATCCACATGTATGTACTTATCCTGGGCAAGTCAGTTAGCCCTCCTTTGCTCCAGGTACAATATAACTTAGATTGTGAGCCCATTAGGGACAGTGTAAAGTACCTATAATAGAAATTGTAAACCGTGTAGTCACCTCAGGGATCACTTGTGGTATATCAAGTGCTGAAAATAAATAAATAAACATACACGGTTATATTGCCTTGTTGACCCCGTTGATAATTTAGATGTTGATATTTGTAAAAGCAATGCATCCACCACACATAACCAGCACATACACATCTATTCCTGCATGTATTTTAGTACAAGCTCTATGTCAGCAGATACTATTCTAAGATATTAGTGGAACCTGACCTTTCTCAACCTGGATGCTTTAGTCCTAATTTGTACATTCTATCTAAAATATGATTCTACTTACTTTTTTGTGGTAATGTGAAGCCCTCACTCCTACCCCTTGTAGTTGCATTTGCAGAATGGCTGCTGTGGCCTTTTGTGGTAGCTCTCAGTACTTTATGAGGGGAGGGGCATTGATGCTGGTGGTAGGGGGTAGGAGGGAGGGGGACTATTTAGGAGGTCAAGAAGGGGATCAGGAGGACTTTAAAATTTAAACTCAAAGGTGCTGGATTAAGGCTCCAGTCTCTTTGCGGGCATGGGTTTGAATCCCACTGCTGCCAAATAAGATGTTTTAATCCTGTTTAGAAGCAATGGATCCAAAGAAGCTTAGCAGAGATTAGGTGGCAACACCAGTAATTGGGAAGCAAAGCCAGTTTTGGGCTGACTTGTACAATCTGTGCCCTGATCGTGTCATGCCGTCCTACTGTGGAAGCACATCCTGCAGTGATCTGCAACATGTCTTCCTGCGACGTGGCTCCCCGAGCTGCATCTCCTTCCAGACCTTCAGGTCTCTGCCCCAGGAAATGTGCACTTCCAGCTTGCGTCTTGGAAACCCCAAAGCATCAGGGGTGCTGCAGTGACATTGGACACTCCCAGTCCTTTTTTTTTCAGTCCACGCTGACTGAAGTGTGCCTCAGCAACAGGTTCTTCCTTCAGGTCATCTGCTGGTGCTAGTTGTCTCTCGCTGGATTGCTGCCTCACCTGACCCTTGCCTGCACTTGACTTCGCTGGTTTGCTACCTAACCTGATCCTTGCTTGGACCTCTACCTGGGACTACTGCTTCACTCTCTACTTGTCTCAGTCCAGTTTCTGCTCCGCTGTGACCTATGTTATGCAGGTCCTGGCCAATATTCAGTGCCAGGGCCCACATAGATAAGCAGGTGATGTTAGGACAGTTTTTGGGCTGTCCTAAGTTCACCCACCTAGCTATGTGGGTGTCGGAACTGAATATTGCCATCACCTGCATAACTGTTGGCTCCTCCCCAATACTGTCTTCAGTGCTGTCCCCGACCTGCCCACTTTTTTGTTCGGCAGTCTGTGGGGATATTCAGTGGCACTGTCCAGTTAAGTGCCATTGAATATCCCCACTTAGGTGTCAGTAATCGATTTAAGCGGGTAGGAAAAGCTCCCGCCCGCTTAAATCACTTTGAATATTGGCTTGTGTGTTTTTAGAAGGGTAATTCTAAAAGAAGTCACCTGAATTTAGGTGGCAAGAAGATGTGTAAATGCCAGTATTCAAATCATGTACATGCATATGATTATATATATATATATATATATATATATATATATATATATATATATATATATATATATATATATATATATATATGTGTGTGTGTGTGTGTGTGTGTGTGTGTGTGTGTGTGTGTAAAAGACCACTATCCAGCAATATGCTATTCTTTAAATACATGCCAATATTCGATGGTGCATAGGTTGCAGGTGAGTGTTCACATGGATGGGGTTTGAGCAAAGCATGGGCATGGCCAACATTTACATATGTACATTATAAAATGTGATAATGCAAGTGGAATCTTTTACAATCTAACCCCCCCCCCCCCCCCTATTTACTAAACTGCACTAGCAGCTGCCAAACGGCAATGCCAACACAATCCATTCAAAGTGAGTGTGGGTGTTTGAATCAACTCCATGGTTGGTGTCAGTAATCACATCTAAAATATTGGTATATTTTTGACCTATTAGGCTAATAATCTATAAGGAAAATTAGCATAGATTTCAAATGGGCACATTATTGGAACCTACAAACAGCTGTGAGGCTATTTACATAGGCTACTTATTTTGGCCTCTCTCATTTTATAACAGGTTGATTACATTTACCTGTCTATTACACACATACATTTATAGAATACTGCTATTATTTATTTATTTATTTATTGCATTTGTACCCCGCGCTTTCCCACACATGGCTGGCTCAATGCGGCTTACATAGTAACAATATAAAGAATTACAAAGTCGTCCAAGTACCAGGTCTAAATAAGGATGTCCACTTTTTTGGTCATGGACATCCCTTCCCCTTCTGAAATCAAAGCTGGATGTCCATATTTTAGCCCCTCCCTAGTCCCATCCAAAACATGCCCAAACCACACCCCTTTCCATTTGTTTTAGATGTCCATATCCTGGCTTTATAAAATTGGGATTTGGATGTCTATACTACGTGGATGTCAAAATGCCAGATTTCAGAGATTCAAAACAAGAATAAAGTTTCTAAAATAAGGACCTTATTCATTTAGGGGTCCTTTCACTAAGCTGGGTTAGGCACTAATGCGTGCCTAATGCAGCTAAACAAGGAGTGTCAGGGGATGCACTCAGGCATCCTGCAGTAACTTTGAAATGCTAACCATGTGCTAAAAAATGTTCTATTTTATTGAGGGAGAATGTCAGGGGCAGAGAGTGGGAGGACATCTACATTACCATGTGCTAACCGGTTTACACAGGGATACTACATGAGTCCTTATCGCCTACTAAAGGGTTGGCAGAAAGTACTCCCATGGTAATTTAAAAAAATGACCACATGCTAATGGCAACATTAATGCATGGCCGTTAACAAAAAATAAGTAGAATATAAGCCCATTTTAAAGCTGCAGTAACAATGGCCTTAGTGTGCAGGAAAGACCTGCGTAAGGACATGCTAGGCCATTTTTTAACACACCTTTGTAAAAGGACCTCTTAGATTAATGCTGTTTTTAACTAATTTTATGTATGCACTTACTAACTTATTTTTGTTACTGCAGACTATTTAGTTTGTACTTCTGTTATTATTTTTCTGTTATAATTTATTTTTTATGCATTTGATATTTGCTTGAAGTCCTTTTTACTGGCTGTTGTAAATAGGTATGAATAAAGAGGATGAGACTTCCTTCCCTGTGAGGAAAGGCTAGGGTTCTTCAGCATGGAGAAAAGAGAACTAAGGGGAGATATGATAGAGGTCTATAAAATACTGATCAGGGGCTTTTTTACTAAGCCGCATAGGTGTGTACGCGCATCCTACGTGCATCAGTTTTGAACTACCGCATAGCCCAAGCAGTAATTTCATTTTCTACGTGCCACGAAACATTTCTGGCATGCGGTGCTAAATGGGCAGTAATCATCATTGCATGAATGCTGATGATTACCGCCTGGTTAATGCGTGAGACCTTACCGCTAGGTCCATGGGTGGTGATAAGGTCTCAGGCCCAAAATGGATACACCGATTTTTATTTTGCTGCACGTCCATTTTCGGCAAAAAAAGGCCATTTTTGCAGGTGCGCCAAAAAGTGGACCTGTGCACATCCAATACATGCATCTACACCACCGCAGGCCACTTTTCGGTGCACCTTAGTAAAAGGACCCCTGAGTGGAGCGGAATGGGTAGATGTGAATTGCTTGTTTATTCTTTCCAAAAATACAAGGACTAGAAAGCATGCAATAAAGCTACTAAGTACTAAATTTAAAACAAATTGGAGAAAATACTTCTTCATTCAATGTGTAAATACATTCTGGAATTCATTGTTAGAGAATGCGGTAAAAGCAGTTAGTTAAGCAAGGTTTGAAAAGGGTTTAGACATGTTTCTAAAAGAAAGTCCATAATAAGCCATTATTAAAGACGGACTTAGGGAAATCCACTGCTTATTTGTGGGATAAGCAACATAAAATCTGTTTTACTCTTTTAGCATTTTGTCAAGTACTTGTGACCTGGATTGGTCACTTTTGGAAACAGGATACTGGGCTTGATGGACCATTGGCCCATCCCAGTATGGCAATGCTAATGTTCTTAATCTTCTTGGAAATACTGATATAAAAATTGTGATAAATAGAAAGCATCCTCCAGTCAAGACTCACCCCTAGTATTATTTATTTATTTTTTGCATTTGTATCCCACATTTTCCCACCTATTTGCAGGCTCAAAGTGGCTTACATAGTTTTGTTATGGCATTGTCATTCTAGGATGTCAGATACAATTAATAATGTGCAGAGGTTAAGTAAGGGAAGAAAGAAGGAAGTATTAAGGGGGTAAGTGTAGAAGATGAACTTTCATATCTGGGTGGGTTGGTGAAGTGGATTAGTAGGTCTGTAGGTTCTCTTTGTAACCTTTGTTGAAGAAATATGTCTACAAAGATTTGTGAAAGTTGGTTATTTCGTTGATTGTTTTCAGGTCTGTTGGTAGTGCATTCCATAACTGTGTGCTCATGTAAGAGAAGGTAGTGGCGTGCATCTGCTTATATTTAGTCCTTTACAGCTGGGGAAGTGCAGATTGAGAAATTTGCGGGATGACCCTGTGGCATTTCTGGGAGGTAGGTCCACGAGGTTTAGCATGTAGATTGGGGCGTCTGCATGAATGATTTTGTATATTATCAACTCAGTGGTGAAGTCTGAAGAGACCCTTCCCACCTCTGGCAGGAAGAGAGTTTTTCTTACTTACTGTTGGCTAAAGTCTAAGGACTAAACATTTTGGGGGCCTTATAATTTCTATGTCCTCATGCATTCAGATGTCAGATTGAAACCAGCAAAGAACAGGTAACGACACATAATTTTTCTGGTAAAATACAAAAGTGCCAGCATCAACTGGTATGATTTGGCACTTGTTGACTTCTGGTCTCCTATAGTTCCTCCAGGATTCAAAGTTAAGGAAAGCATTTAGTTATGCGCTGTCTGGTTACCAGCTACTAAAAAATGTTAAAAATTTTTTGAAAACACAACTGGGCATAGGCTGAAAACAGTCCTCAAGGTGTTAATTGCCCCCCCCCCCCATGTCTCTTAGTGGCCCTTTTACTAAGCTGCCCTTGTGTCGGGGGGGGGGGTGTCAAGGGGCTGGAGAGCCACTGTTCCTCCTGCCTCCTGTGTTGCTGTGCTCTGGTTGGGGTTGGGGTGGTAGATGGTGGAGATATGGGGGTCCCACGGACCTCCATTTCCTCATTAGACAGATCCGGGCTTTTGGCAGCCTGGGCCTGTCAAACTTGTGCGGGAGGCATTCAGGCACAATCCTTTCGCACTTTCCACCTATGATCAGAGCTAATTGCATGGCTATATTTGCATGCAATTTCATCTGATCATAGGGGCTTCTTATCATCTGCCCTGAGTAATTGAGGATATGTCCCATCTCTCTAACCATCTCTTCTAGCACGTTGTTCTACCCACTTTGTCTTTCACCTTCCTGCTCTTTCTCTGCTTTTTCTTGCTTCTGCTCTGTCTTCCCTTGTTTTCTCCTTTCACTCTTTCCTCCCTTGCCCCCCCTTAATCTCTCTCCTATTTTTCTGTCCCCAGACATTCCTTACTCTTCTCTCTCTCCTCCACCCGTTCTCTTCTTACTCTTCCCATTCTTATTCTCCCCCTTCCCGTTTCTTTCTTTCCCTCTTGTTCTCCTCTCTTTCACCAATGCCTCTGTGATGCTGAGAATGCACTGCTGAGTCGGATAGACTGCTTCCTAATCTCCTGTAACCTGATTGGATCTGGTGAACAGAATAAGCCAATAAGCACAGCAGATTGTGAAGCACTTCTTCTCCATTCCTGAGTTGGCAGTGGTGCTGCAGTTCCAGTATCCCTCATGCTTCCTTCCCCAAGATGATACTATGTTTAGTAGTGACTCCTTCCAGATTTAGGGCCCCTTTTCCAAGCTGCGGCAAAAGGGTTCCTGCGCTGGCATCGGCACATGTTTTATATGCGTGCTGAAGCCCCCTTTTACCACAGCAGGTAAAAGGGAAGTCTCTCATGCAGAATTGCCCAATTACCGCCGGGTACACTCTGGTGTTACAAAAGTAATTATATTTTTGTAGCGCTGGATATGATGGTGCATAGGGGTGGGAACTAATGCTGGGCTATTGCGGTACTTCCAGATTAGTGAGCGGTATGTCCGCATTGGGCTTACCGCTGCTTAGTAAAAGGGGCCCTTAGGATCCTATATTTTCAAAGCACTTAGACTTACAAAGCTCCATAGTAACCTATGGAACTTTGTAAGTCTAAGTGCTTTGAAAATGAGCCTCTATGTCATACAAACCTCATTGCAAGATGCTGTATGTCTATCATCCATCTTATATACAAAGATGTTAAATATCATTGGTAGTCAGTCTGATTCTGCTCCACATTTGTTTTTAAGTCTGCTCTAAATTACAAATCTCAAAGTTTCTCACACTTCTGTTGTGATTTACAAATTTTAAACAAAGACTTTGAGGGAAAATACCTTTTAGTGGTAGTATTTCTCAGCTTTGAGTTAAAGCCTGTAGCATTATCAACTTTTCTGTCATAGAAGAATTTACTCACAGGGACTAGTAGGGGACACTGGTTCATTAATTTCACAGTGCTTTAAAAATTAGAAACCTCTGCTAGTGTCACATGCAGTTTGCTTGTAGATTTCATCAAGGAGGAATCCTGCAATTTATCATTTCTTCTCATAGCAATAGGTACCACTACTGTCAAAGGTAATTACTGTTGAGTAGTTTTAGAGAAATGGGGTAATTAGACCCCTAACAGATGCACAAATACTGACACCATTTTTAATCCAGTTATGTAATACATTCAGCTCTTTCACATTACTCCTTTATCTGTCAACTCTAATCAGAGACCCATGTCCCAGTATTTTCCTGCCCCATCAACAGTACATGCTGTAAAGGTCATGTGCCACTCTTAAGCTATTAGAGCAGGAAGCAGCTCACTATAGATCTTAAATAAATGTTTTACCTATAGAAATGGTCTCATTCATGATTGCCCATCTTGGGGGTAACTTTAGAAAGGATTTTTTGTGCACCTATACCAATCTATGTGCATAAAAATGCCTCATAAAATTACAACATGCATAAAGTATGTATATTGACAAATAATTTTGGCGTCTTCTGATGGAGTTGTATCATTCATCACTGGTCTTAAAAAACCTCGTGGTATAAATGTTACATTTATAGCTTTATTAATTTCTTTATTATTTTAACAAATCTTTTTCTAAAAAATTTTGTAAGAGATTTTCAGATTTCTCTAGATACTCTGACTTTTGTTCATACAACAATGCCCAACTTTGCAGCACAACAATTATTGGTTAAATTTCCAATTTCATAACAACTTCATCTTCATCTTAATAAAACATAGAAGAGGTCGAGCACTTAACTGACACCCGATGGTGGTCAGACCCGTTTCACTCAGAACGGCTTCTTCAGGGTTGTGCATCGACATCATAATTTTGAAAGGATGGTCTCATGTATTTACATAACCTGTGGACCATATATAATTTGAAAGCATTAGAAGGGCAAAGGAGGAAAGCTGACTTAAACATTACATCACTTTACAACTAACCCAGTCAGATTGTTACGGATCTAATATCACGTCTTTTATTTAAAAGATATTGGAAAAATACCTGCTGTTATTTAATATAAGTAGTTCAAACTCACCCTTGGACTTGCTGTTAGCATGTTGTTGAGTAATATTAAATTCCAAAATGGCGTTCTTATTTATACCACATGGTCCCCATAGCTGTGGCCAATTGTGGATCAGCACATAATTGTAAATTAATTAATTGTGAATCCACCCTCAATGGACTTGTTATTATAGACTAAATGATTCACTGGAACATTTATGCGGTCTTAGTTATTATAAGAATTTGATATAAATTGTCCATCAACTATCAGTTTTTTTTTTAAAAGAAGACTAATCTTACAGGAAAATGTAGTCTTATGAGGGACAAAAGTTATAAGAAAAAGCTTTTCAGGGCATGATATCATTATTTTAATCTTAGTATCAATTAGCTAATTAGCAATCTTCTACTATCCTTCCCAAAAGATGTGTATTCTCAAATTATTTGCTTCCTTTAAGGACTTAAATGTCGCATCATATTGCCCAGTTGCTTAGTGATGAATCTAGTATCACATCATTTGTTTTAAAAATATTGAGAAACTAACTAATGTATTTATAGAATTCAAACGCACCCTCTGAGTGGAGGTAAGATTATCTAATGTGTTTATAAAGACAAACTATTTTTCTAATTAGGAATGACGTCATTGTTTTAATCATAACTTCAATCAACTTAATTGGCAATCTTCTGCGGTCATTCCTGAAACTGTGAATTCACAAATTGTTTTCTCTCTCTACAGACTTAAATATCGCATCATATTACAACGAGCACATCGGCTTGTGTGTGAATCTAGTATCATATCATTTGTTTAAAAGACACTGAAAGACTGCCTGATGTACTTAGAAAATTCTAACTCACGCACTGAACGGAGCAGAAATTGTCTGATGTGTTTGAAAAAAACAAACTTTTCTTCCAATTGGGAATGACATCATCATTTTGGTCATAACATCAATTTAACTTGATTAGCGATCTTCTGCGGTCCTAGAACTGCAAAATCACAAGCTATTTTCTCTCTCTAAAATTTGTGTGAAACTGCATGATTAATTGAAAAATGTACGCCATTCAATGTTATTATTGAGTCCACGGGGTTCCAGAGTATTCAAACGATGTATCCATCTCTGTTCACATTGCAAAAGTAATTTCGCCCGGTTACCATCTCGCACATGAGGTTTGACAAGGTCAATAATAAAACATTTTAATTGTTCAAACTTGTGGTTATGGTCAATGCAATGATTAACTAATGGTGCTTCTATCCTGTGTCTTTTCATATTGCTACGATGTTCATTGAGTTTTATTTTAAAGCACCTTGTAGTTTTGCCAACATATAACTTGTTACAAAAACTACTACTACTACTATTTATCATTTCTATATTGCTACAAGGCATACGCAGCGCTGTACACTATACACTAAAAGATAGTCCCTGCTCAAAGAGCTTACAATCTAGATAAGACAGGTATACAGACAGAAAAATTAAGGGTAAGGGAATAATAGGTGAGGCTAAAGGACTGGGCAAGTGAGTAGTGGTTAGGAGTCAAAAGCAGTGGTAAAGAGGTGGGCTTTAAGTTTGGACTTGAAAATGGCCAAAGATGGGGCTAGACGCACAGGCTCTGGAAGTCTATTCCAGGCGTGGGGTGCAGCAAGACAAAAGGAATGGAGTCTAGAATTAGCAGTAGAGGAGAAGGGGACAGATAAGAGAGATTTATCTACAGAACGGAGTACTCGAGGGGGGTGTAGGGAGAGGTACTGGGGAGCAGCAGAGTGAATACACTTATAGGTAAATAAGAGAAGCTTGAGCTGAATACAGAAACGGATAGGGAGCCAGTCAAGTGACTTAAGGAGGGGGCTAATGTGAGCATAGCGACTTTGGCGGAAAATGAGTCACGCAGCAGAGTTTTGGACTGATTAAAGAGGGGAGAGATGGCTAAGAGGGAGGCCGGTGAGAAGCAAGTTACAATACTCAAGATGAGAAGTGATAAGAGTGTGGATAAGGGATCTGGTAGAGTGCTCAGAGATGAAGGGACGGATTTTGCTAATGTTATAGAGGAAAAAATGATAGGATTTGGCAATCTGTTGAATATGAACAGAGAAGGAGAGAGAGGAGTCAAAGATGACCCCAAGGTTACGGGCTGATGAGACAGGGAGAATGAGAGTGCCATCCACAGAAATAGAGAAAGGGGGGAGAGGAAAGGTAGGCTTAGGGGGAAAGATGAGAAGCTCAGTTTTGGCCATGTTGAGTTTTAGATGATGTTGGGACATCCAATCAGCTATTTCAGAAAGGCAGGCTGAAACCTTGGACTGGATGTTGGTTGAGATTTCAGGGGTAGAGATGGTGTTGAAAGCCATGAGATGATATCAGAAAGCCAAGGGAAGAAGTGTAGATGGAGAACAGGAGAGGACCGAGAACAGAACCCTGAGGTACACCGATTGGTAGAGGGATAGAAGTAGAAGAGGATCCACCACAGTGTACACTAAAGGTGCGAAGCGAGAGGAAGGAGGAGAACCAGGAAAGAACAGAGCCCTGGAAGCCAAATGAAGACAGCGTATCAAGAAGTAAGCTGTGATCAACAGTGTCAAAAGCGGCAGATAGATTGAGAAGGATGAGGATAGAATAGAGACCTTTGGATTTGGCTAGGAACAGATCGTTGGAAACTTTAGCAAGTGCAGTTTCAGTAGAATGAAGAGTGCGAAAGCCAGATTGGAGTGGGTCAAGAACAGCTTGAGATGAGAGAAAGTCAAGACAGCGGCTGTGAACGGTGCGTTCAAGTAACTTGGAAAGGAAGGGAAGGAGGGAGATGGGTCGATAGTTGGAAGGGCAGGTAGGGTCAAGCGAAGGCTTCTTCAGGAGCGGTGTGACCACAGCATGTTTGAAGGCATCAGGAAAGGTCGCAGTGGAAAGAGAGAGATTGAGGATATGACAGATAAAAGGGGTGAGAGTAGGAGAGGTAGTGTTAAGAAGGTGGGTAGGATTGGGATCAGAGGAGCAGGTAGTTTGTTTTCAGGAGGAGAGAAGATGTGATGTTTCTTCATCAGTGACCTCAGGAAAGGAGGAAAAAGACGGAGGGGTTGAGGAAATAGGGGAACGGACAAGGAGAGGGACAAGGGGAAGTAGAGGCGGGGTGGTTTGGTAGAGAATTCAAGATTTATCTTCTGAACCTTGTCATGGAAGAACTCATCTAGGGTCTGGGGAGATAGTGAGGGGGGAGTTGGGGGTGGAGGCACCTTGAGGAGAGAGTTTAGTGTGGCAAAGAGAAGTTGAGGGTTAGAGCCGAGAGAATTAGTCAGCTGGATGTAGTAGTCTTGTTTGGCAAGCAAGAGAGCGGATTGGAAGGAAGTCAACATGAACTTGAAGTGTGAGAAGTCAGCAAGGGCACGAGATTTCAGCCAGAGGCATTCGGCGGAACGGGTACAGGAGCATAGGTAGCAGATTTTAGGGGTTAGCCAGGGCTGGGGTTTGGTACATCTTATAGGACGGGGCATGAGAGGTGCAAGAGTGTCTAAGGCAGAGAATAGAAAAGTATTGTAGGAAGAGATGGTGTCATTGACAGATTTGGATGGTGTAGTGGTAGAGAAGAGGTTCAAGACATTGGAGGATAGGGTAGTAGGGTCGATGGCCTGGAGATTCCTAGATAAGTTGGTTAAGATAGGACGTGATTGGGTGGGAGGACATTTAAGAGTGAAGGTTATTAGATGATGGTCAGAGAGGGGAAGATTTGAAGTAAGGGAATTGGAGGGAGAGCAGTTATAGTAGAAGATAAGGTCAAGACAGTGACCATTTTGGTGGGTAGGGGAAGTGGAGCATAGTTTAAGATTGAAGGAGGATGTTAAGGTGAGGAACTGGGAGACATAAGAGTTTGAGGGATCATTGGCATGAATGTTAAAGTTGCCAAGGATGAGGGAGGGGAGGAAGGATCATGAAAGAAGGAAAGCCAGGCGTCAAAGTCGCTGAGAAAGAATGAAAGGGATTTATCAGGGGGACGATAAATAACTGCTATTCGAAGAGGCAAAGGAGTGAATAGGCAGATGGAGTGGACTTCAAAGGAGGAGAAACAGAGAGACTGAGGTGGCAGAAGAGATTGAAATTTGGAAGAGGGCAAGAGTAATAGACCAACACCACCACCGCGGCCAATAGGGCGAGGAGTATGGGAGAAGAGATAACCACCATGGCAGAGGGCTGCGACTGAGGCAGAGTCATGAAGGGAGAGCCAAGTCTCAGTTATGGTGAGCAGATGGAGGCTACGAGAGATAACAAGGTCATGGATATAAGAAAGTTTGTTGCAGATGGAGCGGGCATTCCATAGGGCGCATGAGAAGGGCAGAGAAGAGGGAGGGAGGAGAGGAATAGAGATGAGATTGGAAAGGTCACGGTGCGACCTGCATAAATAGGATGAGGGTTGGTACGGGGGACCGGGATTGGGATTGATGTCTCCAGCAGACAGAAGAAGAAGGAGTAAGAGAGTACGGGAAAGAGTGGGTGAGGAGTGGTGATGAAGGCGACGAAGGCGAGATGAATTCAGATAGGAAGGGGAAGGTACAATGGAAGGGATGAAATGTTGAAGGCAAAAAGCAAGGAGAGAGGAAGGGGACAAGAGAGATGGTGAGGTAATAAAATCAACAAGGGGACAATGTGTGATTGTAGTGTACCGGGGCTTTGGGTGGAGGAGGAGATTGGTGCGTAGGAGTAGATTGGGAAGGGATAGTACTAGGAGGAGAATGAGAAATGGAGCCACATGATTACATATATTGCATGATCACTATTGCAATTGCTAAAAAAATTTTAGCTGTAAGGAGACCCTACAGTTTAGACTGTTGGAGCAATAATATTGACTGAGCCAGAAGGAAGGGAGATAAATAGTTAATAGAGGTGAGGGTAGGGAAAAGATAGAATGGTTTGAAAGAAGGAGTTGAGAGGGTTAATGTTGAAGTGTGGTAGGGTAGTAACAGGAGAAGAAGGGTGATTGGATGATAAGGGGAGGTGAGGATTGGTGGTTGTCATAGGAAAGGTTGTGGGTAAACAGAAGGGTTTTTGGTGGTTTAAAACCATTATTTGGGTGGGCAGGAGCGGGTGAGGGTGGATGAGGGGGTTAGGATTTTGTGCCCTTCCCAACCTGCCCTGTGTTGTGTGGTTTGTCTTTAATTACAATGGATAGTTGGTGACATGTTGTGGGTTGATTATATAATGATTTTGGTGGGAAGGTTATGGTGGGTATGTGAGTCTGGGTGGGGAATGAGAGGTCGGTAGCAGCTTTTGAGTCAGCCAGATATGTGGGAATAAAGAGGCACCAGATGGGGTTAAGTGGATATTGGTTAAAAGATATTTTGATGGAAAATGTAACTTGTGGGTGGAACCGCCACGAGTGAGATGTGGCTTGACAGTACCATGAGTCACATAGAATAAAGGGAGTAATTTTGGACAAGCCAGAGAGCCAGGTTCATTACCGAATGGCTCTGAACTGAACTTATAGTATCTACTTGTTATACTACTATCATGTTTTTCTTTTTCATTATCATGTTACTCAAGATCCTTCTGTAACACTAAATGCCTATTTTCTAATATATTTCCACCACTCATGATGTATATTGTAAGTCACATTGAGCCTGCAAAGAGGTGGAGAAATGTGGGATACAAATGCAATAAATAAATAAACCACTCTGGGAATGCTAACATTGATATGGAAGAATTTAATGCATTGGGTAAAGGTTAAGGTTTATTTATTTATTTATTACATGTGTACCCCGCGCTTTCCCGCTCATAAGTTATAGAATTGAGTTATATATTTATATATGGTTACTAAAGCTGCGGCCAAAATTTAATTCCAATGATGTTGTGGTATTATTATTTATAAATTAATAGATTGTAAGATGAGGACTGGATGATGTGCGAATGTCAATGTTAGGTTACTTGACAATTTTTGCAACCTCCATATTTAAAGTGGCCCTATAAATTATTAATTTTCTTAACCAGTACAGAAAGCAAATTTGAAGGACTTAGAATTTCTTTTAGGTTTTTTTTCCTTTTGAGTAGTAAATTCTTAAAAATGTTTCTGAAAATCTGAGTGAGATTTCATAATATACCATTGGTCATGGATCATATTTGTGATCCTTGAGCTTGCATTGTTATATTTACTGATAAATGTAAGAACATTTTGTTTTTGAGCTGATTTTTTTACCCATTCAATAAACATTCTCTTGCATTTATTTGGCTCTGCTATATGCTTGCAACTTCTTCTTTTAAATCTTGGGTTAATCGTTTTGATTGTGTTGTAAAATCTTTTTTTGTTACTACTGCAGAAATTGTGAGTATGGTAGAATTTCTTTGCACTGTTTTGGATGGCAAATTATGGAAAATGTATTTTGTGTAAAAATGTATTTTTATTTGAAGGTTTTTGATGCATTTTAGTAATAAGTCCATCTAGATCTTGTTCAATGTCTACATCTAAAAAAGTAATATCGTAGTAACGTGAGTAACATAATAGATGACTGCAGAAAAAGACCAGCTCGGTCCATCCAGTCTGCCTAACAAGATAAACTCATATGTGCTAATTTTTGTGTATACCTTACTTTGATTTGTATCTGCCATTTTCAGGGCATAGACCTTAGAAGTCTGCCCAGCACTAGCCCCGCCTCCCAACTACCAGCCCCGCTTCCCACCGCCAGCTCTGCCACCCAATCTCGGCTAAGCTTCTGAGGATCCATTCCTTCTGAACAGGATTCCTTTATGTTTATTCCACGCATGCTTGAATTCCGTTACCATTTTCATCTCCACCATCTTCTGTGGGAGGGCATTCTAAGTATCCACCACTCTCTCCGTGAAAAAATACTTCCTGACATTTTTCTTGAGTCTGCCCCCCTTTAATCTCATTTCATGTCCTCTAGTTCTACCGTCTTCCCATCTACGGAAAAGGTTCGTTTGTGGATTAATACCTTTCAAATATTTGAACATCTGTATCATATCACCCCTGTTTCTCCTTTCCTCCAGGGTATACATGTTCAGGTCAGCAAGTCTCTCCTCATACGTCTTGTAACGCAAATCCCATACCATTCTCATAGCTTTTCTTTGCACCGCTTCAATTCTTTTTACATCCTTAGCACGATACGGCCTTCAAAACTGAACACAATACTCCTGGTGAGGCCTCACCAACAACTTATACAGGGGCATTAAAACCTCTTTCCTTCTGCTGGTCACATATCGGTAAAAGAGTGGTTATAAGTAAATTGAATTTGAGGGTTACATGTATTTAACCAAAGAAAAAAGGATGTAAATTCTTGAATATTACCAGCCCAAAGTAAAAAAAAATGTCATCGATATAACGATGCCAAGAAAAGATGTTTTCCAAAAATGATGAATGGAAAATCCATTGGTTCTCAAAATCATTCATAAAAACACATGCTATAGATGGTACGAAGGTTGCACCCATAACAATGTGACTGGATTGATTGTAAAGTGATGTAATGTTTAAGTCAGCTTTTATATTTTGCCCTTCTAATGCTTTCAAATTATATATGGTCCGCAGGTTATCATGTAAATACATGAGACCATCCTTTCAAAATTATGATGTCGATGCACAACCGTGAAAAAGCTGCTCTGAGTGAAATGGGTCTGGCCACCATCAGGTGTCAGTTAAGTGCTCGACCTCTTCTATGTTTCATTAAGATGAAGATGAAATTGTTATGAAATGAGAAATTTAACCAATAATTGTTGTGCTGCAAAGTTGGGCATTGTTGTATGAACAAAAGTCAGAGTATCTAGAGAAATCTGAAAATCTCTTACAAAATTTTTTAGAAAAGGATTTGTTAAAATAATAAAGAAATTAATAAAGCTATAAATGTAACATTTATACGACAAGGTTTTTTAAGACCAGTGATGAATGATACAACTCCAGCAGAAGACGCCGAAATTGTATTAAGCATTTGGGTGTTTTGAGGTTTTTTTCCTCGTGTTTTAATTTTATTTCCAAAGTGACCATATAAATTTGGATATCATTACTGGACTCTTCATCAATTGTAATATAAGAATATTTGAAAATACATAGAACAATGTTTAAATACTGCCCCAGGAACATACAGATGAGGCCTGCCTACATGTTTTAGAGATGGACATTTTTGTTTCGATCATGGCCGGAATTTCTTAACGGCTTTAGCTGAGCTAGTGATCTAGACATTCTAGTTTACATACATATATTCCTGATTACTCTTGAATGAGGGAATTCAGTTAAAGCTTGGATTATTGAGGGAGCTTTTACATGTGCTGCTACAGGAGGGGGACTTCAGTACATGTCCCTTGCTCATCTCCAGTGCTGGTACATTCTTTGGACTGTCATGGGGGGGGGGGGGGGGGCATTGGCAGGCATTGATAGACACTTACCTTGCCAGGGTGTCTCTTATTAGGTTCCAGGCCCTTAAGGAGACATTCCTGGGGGGCAGGTGGTGTTGCCATTTGGACAGGTACCTTCTGTGCCTCAGACAGATCCTGATGAGGAGCTGAGTCTCTCCATCAGAATAATTGGGCTCTCTCCTTAGAGACATTTTACTTTCAAAATAAACATGCTTCCATGTGCAGAGCCTTATATGGACAGTTTCCACATGGAGGGGACATCCTGCCATGATGATGCACGTTTTTCATGTGCACACGATGGACACTCTATAATGTGTATTTTGTGAGAATGTTTTATTCTGCTCTTCCTGGACAATTTATTTACATACATTTATTACCTGTATTTTCGAACATATGGAAATGTCTGTTTTCTTTTTCCATTATATCTCCTTTTTTTTTTACATTTTACATGAAATATCCAAAGTGCGACTTGGATGTCATATTGTAAATGCCCCTCTATGTGTCTTTATAAAAAAAGGCAAAATATAGGTGACTTTTGCTCTATTATCCTCTTGATGCCTAGCTGACATATAGTATTCAATATAAGATAGTCTGTAATTTGCAAAATAATAATAATAATAATAACAATAAAGCATTGAACACATTTAACAAACTTTAGGTCTCTGAAAGTCAACCAATAGCAGTAATGCATAGATGGCTCAAGGTCAAGTCAGCATGCTTTTCATAATGCATAAACTTGAAACTCCCAGACACCAATCATCTGACCTAAACCTTGGCACAAATATTTTACTAAGTAAATCAGCAAGCATGCTGGCATTTCTATTAACCTTCAATGCACTGCTGACAGAAAATGAGTAATGGTAAATAATAACTCAGGCTTGTAAATCATGCTTAGCATTGGAAGAAAAAAATGTGCTGGTACACTACAGTGCCATCTGTTAGTAGTTAAAGCTAATTTTTAGTGTGAAAATTAAATGGTGCATTAACTGAACTTGCCATGGCACCATATGTGTTACAGTAAAATAAGGGGGGTATAATATTCTCTGCCTAAATCTAGTAATGCCATAAATAAATGCCTGCTGTCATTACAAAATAATAATTAGTGAGAATGGCTTGAAACCAGGGATATATGTTGACATGAATGACTATCACCAGTTGAGGCAGATAAAGCTGAGACCCTGACACAGTGAGTTGCTGAGTTGGTCTATTGTGTATTTTATCATCTTACAATTCTATATTTTTGAAAAAAAAAAAAGAATTCTCTTCCTTGAATTAAAAAAAAAAACAATTCAAGTAAGATGTTGAGCTTTGATGGTTGCTTGGTCTTGCCTGGGCTTGCTAGCTTTGCTAGGGCTGAAACAAGAGGTACAGTATACCATATTTGGACATATGTGTGATATGTTAAACAATATATATATTTATTTATTTACATGAATTTAATATACTACCATTCAAAATCCATCATGATGGTGAACAGGCAAAAATATTTGTTAAAACGTACAAATAAAACCAAAACCAAAACATACATAAATAGTAACCTACAGCCAGGGTTGGGGGGAGGGAGAGTAATAGTACAGCATAGTATACAGTATTGATTTAGATTGTATGAAAGTTTTGTACTGTCTGCTATGATTTAATGAATGTTTTTATCTTGTAACCCGCTTTGTTATTAAAGTGGGATGTAAATCCAATAAATAAATAATATAATCATAATAGTGAATACTGCGTGACACAGCAGGAAAGGGATGGAACTACCTAATCCCACCTTTAAAAGAAGACTTCAGTTCAATCACTAAACACGTCCACAAGGCTCATCTAAAAAGCCAGGTCTTCGCTAAGTTTTAAAATTTTGAAACAGTACAAATATCTACTGCTAATGAATTCCAGAGAATACTAAGCAGTGGTAAGTCCACTGTGCCAATTCAGATCTACTGTAGGAAAGGGAATGGGACTTGATATACCGCCTTGCTCTGTTGTTTGCAACTACATTCAAAGCGGTTTACATAGAGGGGCATAATCAAAAGGGGTGCCCAAGTTTTCCTGAGGACGTCCTCGCAGGACATCCCGGTGAAGGGGCGGAGAAAACCCGTATTATCGAAACAAGATGGGTGTCCAACTTTCATTTCGATAATACGGTCGGGGACGCCCAAATCGCGAAATTTAGGTTGACCTTAGAGATGGTCGTCCTTAGAGATGGTCATCCCCGATTTTCAGCGATAATGGAAACTGAGGAAGCCCATCTCAGAAACGACCAAATCCAAGCCCTTTGGTCGTGGGAGGAGCCAGCATTCGTAGTGCACTGGTCCCCCTGACATGCCAAGACACCAACTGGGCACCCTAGGAGGCACTGCAGTGGACTTCAGAAATTGCTCCCAGGTGCATAGCTCCTTTACCTTGTGTGCTGAGCCCCCCAACCCCCCTCCAAAACCCACTCCCCACAACTGTACACCACTACCATAGCCCTAAGGGGTGAAGGGGGGGCACCTACATGTGGGTACAGTGTGTTTGTGGTGGGTTTTGAAGGGCTCACATTTACCACCACAAGTGTAGGAGGGGATGGGCCTGGGTCCACCTGCCTGAAGTGCACTGCACCCACTAAAACTGCTCCAGGGACCTGCATACTTCTGTGATGGAGTTGGGTATGATATTTGAGGCTGGCATAGAGGCTGTAAAAATTATTTTTTTAATTTTTTTGAGGGTGGGAGGGGGGTTAGTGACCACTGGAGGAGTAAGGGGAGGTCATCCCCGATTCCCTCCGGTGGTCATCTGGTCAGTTCGGGCACCTTTTTGTGGCTTGGTCGTAAGAAAAAAAGGACCAAGTAAAGTCATCCAAGTGTTCATCAGGGACGCCCTTCTTTTTTTCCATTATCGGTCGAGGATGCCCATGTGTTAGGCACGGCCCAGTCCCGCCTTCGCTATGCCTCTGACACTCCCCCGTGAACTGTGGTTGTCCCCACGATGGAAAGCAGTTGAGGATGCCCAAAATCGGCTTTTGATTGCCGATTTGGGCGACCCTGGGAGAAGGATGCTCATCTTACGATTTGTGTCGAAAGATGGGCGCCCTTCTCTTTCGAAAATAAGCCTGATAGTATATACAGGTACTTATTTGTACCTGGGGCAATGGAGGATTAAGGGGTATGTTTACTAAGGTGTGTTAGCGTTTTTAACATACCTGTAAATTTAAGGTGCGTTAAACGCTAGCACGCCTATACATTTCTATGGGCACATTAGCATTTAATGGACGTAAACCATTTACATGCATTAAAAATGCTAATGCGCCCATAGCACCGCTTAGCAAATCCAGCTCTAAGTGGCTTGCCCAGAGTCACAAGAAGTTGCAGTGGTACCAACATCGGCTAGAAGACCTCAAAGTATTGGGAGGAGGCAAAGCACTACTCTAAAGCACTGAGGGGTCCTTTTACTAAAATGTGCTGAAAATGGCCTGTGCTGGTGTAGACGCATGAATTGGATGTGCGCAGGTCCATTTTTCAGCGCACCTGCAAAAAAGGCCTTTTTAAATTTGGCCGAAAATGGACATGCCTGAGACCTTACCGCCACCCACTGACTTAGCAGTAAGGTCTCATGCATTAACCGGGCAGTAATGGTCTACGCGCATAGAATGACGATTATTGCCCGGTTTCCGCCGCACACCAGAAAATAAAAATTATTTTTTGGCGTACATAGCAGATGCTCATAAAAATCAAAATTATTGCCCGGGCCACACGGTAGCCGGGCGGTAACTCCGAATTGACACACGTTGGGTGTGCATAGGCACATACGTGGCATAGTAAAAGAGCCCTTGATAGAGGTATAAAGAAGTACCAATATCTACAAATTCTCTTGACATGGGGCAAAGAAACACCATGAGGGTTATACCAGGGTCAAGTTATTGTTGATAAATAAGCCCCTTGAATGGGTGCAGGAAGGAGTATTCAATGTTCCTGTAGACAGGTTTGCCCAGGAGAATTTTCTAGCAAGAGCCTACATTCTTTCACAAAGGATCAAGGGCTCTTCTTTGAAAGAAAGATTGGAATGCAGCCTAAATGTTCATCTGTACTGTTCCCCAGGCTGTCACAAAAGAGATATTGTTGATTAGTTCCAACCAAGCTTCTGGGACAATCAATGTGAAATCAATAATACAGAAATAATAGCAGAAAAAAACCACAAATCACTAGGAGGTGGTAAAGCAGCAACAACATTAGCTGAAAGATCACAAGACAATCAGTGGAGAGTGGGGGGGGGGGGGGGAGTAACCCCAAAGACTTCACTTTAGGGGTTCAGTGGGCAGGTCAGCATTATAAACAGCACTGATACTCCAGATATCCTGAGGTAACTGGGTGCACCTAATTTGTTAGCCTAAGCAAATATTATCTTAGAGGTCATTTATTTATTTATTTAGTAGTTGAGAGCTTGGAGGTGCAACAATCATTTCCTCTATGTACTTCAGAGAGAAGACTGCAAGGTATAACCTTCCCAGTGATGTTTGTATGAGAAAGTATAAAAATGGTGACTCTATAACTGGGCGTCTCCAATTAGGCACACTAATGCAGCACACTGAGTGCCAATTTTATAATGGCAACTGTGCCATTATAAAATACTAGCATAAGTTAGACTTGGCATGATTAAAGTTAGGCATGATCATTTACCATGCTATGTGCATACTGATAGTATGCCCCTCCAATCCTCTGCACATGTGTACCTCTCCCTTGTAGTTACTCATTAAAACACTCATGTCCTACCTTATAGAGTAGCACATAGGACCAAATTCTATAAATAGTGCCAAAAAATCAGTGCCGAAACGAAATGTGCATGGTTTATAGAATATGCCGAGCACACCTAAATTTAGTCGCAGGCAGTTGCTCCAAGTAAAACTTCCTGTAAATGCCAATGTCTAAATTACACATTACCAGATGTATTCTAAACCACATGCATAGATTTTAGAAATGCCCACAATCTGCCCATTCCATGGCCATGGCCACTCCCCTTTTTCAACTATGCAACTTAGAATTTACGCTCATCACTTTATAGAATACACTTAGTTTACACATAAAATCTAATTAAAGCCAATTATTGTCAATAATTGATTGTTAAGTGGCAATTTAATCTCTGCACAATACTAACTGTATCTGATATCCTGGAATGACAATGTTAATAAAACTATGTAAGCCACATTGAGCCTGCAAATAGGTGGGAAAATGTGGGATACAAATGCAATAAATAATAATAATAATAATAATCAGCACTTTTTGTCTCATTAACTAATTAAGTTGTGCGCATAAATCCAGAATATGATTAGATTTGCACACACAACTTGTCATACCATATAGATTCCAGGGGCTAGTGCCTAACTTTAGACACAAACACTGAGCCCAAGATAACAAGAGGACTCACTATGACCCTAGTTTCCACTGAAGAAGCCAGCATTGGTGAAACAAGTCCTTGTTGGGATCGGGTCTGAGATGGAGCACTCTCAAAGCTAAGTGCTATAAAAATTATGTGATCTTATATTGTTGAGTGCGTATAGATTTTGGAATTTTGCTGCAAGAATTTTTTGATAAGGGAAGATTTAGAAGATATTTGAACACATTTTGAATTTTGAAGGCATTTTGATATATGTGCTTAAATTTCAAAATCTTGTCAGGAGGTTTTTGCCAATGATGGGTCTGAGTTAACGGGTTGCTGTGTTCCTCCTGATGGAGTGGATTTTACAAAAGTTTGAATTCCAAAGCAAACAACCCGTGACTGCTGAGCATGGGCGTAACTACGGGTGGGCCTGGGCCCACACACTTTGGGCTCAGGCCCACCAAGCAACGGTGTGCCTCATAGATGCCAATAATAAAAGAATTGGGAAGACTGTGTCCCCAGCCCAAACCTTGACTTTTTCCCTGCCTGCTGCTCTCTTCAGCTTTCCCTGGATTAACTTGGGAAAAAACTTTCTTTCTCCTGTACCAATCCATATGCTGTAGCCCCAGGTGTGCTACTGTCTGATTCCCTAGGAGCATATGCTATGTTACAAGAGACTAAACTAGCACTAAAACACACCATTCAGAGGGTGAGTTGCCGAGAAAGATACCTATCTGTCATAATGGTCTTTCTGGAATACAGTGAAAAGAATTTCATTGATTGATTTGGTCTGCTAAAGGCATTTGGCCCCTATATCATATTTATTATTATTATTATTATTTATCTTTAAGTATTTTGTGCATGACAATCAAAACAATACAATATTGAAAATAATTTTCTAATTTAGGAGCCTACCCAGCTTATTTTTGAAGGAGATCACTGGCAATCTTTTGACACAAATCGGGAGATGACCGGCGATCACCTGAACCCGGCCAAATCAGTATAATCGAAAGCCGATTTTGGCCGGTGCCAACTGCTTTCCATCGCAGAGCCAGCCAAACTTCAAGGGGGTGTATCGGTAGGGTAGCGAAGGCGGGACAGGGGCGTGCTCAAGAGATGGCTGGCTTCGCCCGATAATGGAAAAAACAAAGCCGACCCTGACGAGCATTTCGCCGGCTTCATTTGGTCCCTTTTTTTCAGGACCAAGCTTTAAAAAGGTGCCCCAACTGACCAAATGACCACCGGAGGGAATCAGGGATGACCTCCCCTGACTCCCCCAGTGGTCACCAACCCCTTTCCACCCAAAAAAAAATTAAATTTTTTTTCCAGCCTCTATGCCAGCCTCAAATGTCATACCCAGCTTCCTGACAGAAGTATGCAGGTTCCTGGAGCAGTATTTAGTGGGTGCAGTGCACTTCAGGCAGGTGGATCCAGGCCCATCCCCCCCTACCTGTTACACTTGTGGTGGTCAATGTTAAGCCCTCCAAACCCCCCCAAAACCTACTTTACCCTCATGTAAGTGCCCCCCTTCATCCCTAAGGGCTATGGTAGTGGTGTACAGTTGTGGGTAGTGGGTTTTGGGGGGAATTGGGGGGGGGGCTCAGCACCCAAGGTAACGGAGCTATGCACCTGGGAGCAATTTCTGAAGTCCACTGCAGTGCCCCCTAGAGTGCCCGGTTGGTGTCCTGGCATGTCAGGGGGACCAGTGCACTACGAATGCTGGCTCCTCCCACGACCAAAGGGCTTAGATTTGGTCGTTTCTGAGATGGGCTTCCTCGGTTTCCATTATCGCTGAAAATCGGGGACGACCATCTCTAAGGACGACTATCTCTAAGGTCAACCTAAATTTCGCGATTTGGGCGGGGTTGAGATCGCCGGCATTAGTTTCCATTATCGGCGAATTGAACAGCCAAAATAAGAATGCCCAAAAAGCAGGCACAAAAAAGTCTGTCTGTCATCATTTGAACAAAAATGGCCACACTGATGTCCCTGCAGTGCAGTGGACTCAACTGGACCCCGGTACAAAGCTACCTTAATTCCTTTATATGTTGTTGTGAGCCCACCAGGAACAGATAAAAATCTACTGTACCTAAAGGTGCACCACTACAATAACCATCACGCTTGCAGGTGTCTTATAAATTCAGGTACAGTAGGTATTTCGATGTTCCATGAGGGCTCACATATTTGTACAAAAATAAAGTGGAAATTACACCTAGGTTCCATTGTTCAAAATCCACTGCACTGACCACTATGCTACTCCTTACACTTGCTTGCTGTTCTAATAGGAATGGCCATAATACCTGAAGCTGTCATAGAGTCTGGTATCCACTGTCACTTTCACTTCTTAGTGGGGTGGGTGGAAGGAGCTCAATAACCACTGGGGGATTAAGGAGGGGGTCATGTCTTAAGCCCAGTGGCCAGCTGCTCAATCAGAGCACCTTTTTGTAACATGGATAGATAAAAATGTCCTTTATTTTCCCTTGGGCGTTTCTTCCTTTGGGCCCGCCCTAGTCCCACCCAAAATATGCCTCCACTATGCCCACTTGCTATATAGATAAACTGCAGTGTATAACATCCAAATTCTGCCTTACAAATATCTCATTTTGGATGTTTTCTGCAAATGGATGGTTTTTGGCCATTTTGAGACATCCATGTGCATTGAAAATGAGCGTCATAGATTTAATGTAAGCATTTTTTTTAAATCTCAAAACTCTTTATAAATGTCTGTTAAATTATTACCTGCCCACATCACCATTTGTCCATAAACCAGTACAGGAAGGATTCCTCATTCTTAATAAGAAACAAAGAAAGTTTGTGATCATTTTATACATCTTAAATGGTGCTTCAACTAGGTATCTCCTCATACATTATCCACACGAAAGGTAGTTCTATAAAGGGGGACCTACATTAGGCACCTACAGCATGTTTACTTGAAGCCTATTTTAGAAAGAAAAGTAGGCACCTACTTGGCAAGATACCAAGAACATATACCACCCGTAGAGTTGGTGTAATTGCTCACGTTTGATTGCATTTAGTAGGTACCTTCTTGTACCTAGATCTGTCAATCAATGCATTGATGTGCTAGTATACTATAAAATGTGCATATCAATGAATGACAATCCTACATCCCGCCCATGCTCATCCCACATGTACAACCCCTTTTCAATTGTGCGCTATGCCATTTACATGCAAGTTTACAGAATAGTGCTTTGGACAAGTTTGTGGGTAACTGGCACCTATTCTGCCTTTTATTAATAAGTCTGCTTGATGTGTGAAGAATTTTAACCTCACAGAATTGCTCTCCTCTTGTTTTGCTTATTATCATACTTTCTGGACATTGTATTTTTGGATACCACGCTCACGCATCAGCCTACTTATATTTTTTTAAGAGGTGGTGGAAGATTTGTGGTTATTGATACAATTTAGTTCTGGTGGTCATTTCATCAGCTGTAAACTTCAACAGACAAGCAACTCGACCCCTCAAGTCATTTTCATGTTTATTTATATGTATTTGTTTTACAAATTGTGGTGCAATGATTGAATGAGGGGTCACTACTTGTTCAGTAATTCATTGCTACTTCAGCAGTGATCACCAGACAACACTGAGCACCTTTGTATACACTTACAGTGGTGGAAATAAGTATTTGATCCCTTGCTGATTTTGTAAGTTTGCCCACTGACAAAGACATGAGCAGCCCATAATTGAAGGGTAGGTTATTGGTAACAGTGAGAGATAGCACATCACAAATTAAATCCGGAAAATCACATTGTGGAAAGTATATGAATTTATTTGCATTCTGCAGAGGGAAATAAGTATTTGATCCCCCACCAACCAGTAAGAGATCTGGCCCCTACAGACCAGGTAGATGCTCCAAATCAACTCGTTACCTGCATGACAGACAGCTGTCGGCAATGGTCACCTGTATGAAAGACACCTGTCCACAGACTCAGTGAATCAGTCAGACTCTAACCTCTACAAAATGGCCAAGAGCAAGGAGCTGTCTAAGGATGTCAGGGACAAGATCATACACCTGCACAAGGCTGGAATGGGCTACAAAACCATCAGTAAGACGCTGGGCGAGAAGGAGACAACTGTTGGTGCCATAGTAAGAAAATGGAAGAAGTACAAAATGACTGTCAATCGACAAAGATCTGGGGCTCCACGCAAAATCTCACCTCGTGGGGTATCCTTGATCATGAGGAAGGTTAGAAATCAGCCTACAACTACAAGGGGGGAACTTGTCAATGATCTCAAGGCAGCTGGGACCACTGTCACCACGAAAACCATTGGTAACACATTACGACATAACGGATTGCAATCCTGCAGTGCCCGCAAGGTCCCACTGCTCCGGAAGGCACATGTGACGGCCCGTCTGAAGTTTGCCAGTGAACACCTGGATGATGCCGAGAGTGATTGGGAGAAGGTGCTGTGGTCAGATGAGACAAAAATTGAGCTCTTTGGCATGAACTCAACTCGCCGTGTTTGGAGGAAGAGAAATGCTGCCTATGACCCAAAGAACACCGTCCCCACTGTCAAGCATGGAGGTGGAAATGTTATGTTTTGGGGGTGTTTCTCTGCTAAGGGCACAGGACTACTTCACCGCATCAATGGGAGAATGGATGGGGCCATGTACCGTACAATTCTGAGTGACAACCTCCTTCCCTCCGCCAGGGCCTTAAAAATGGGTCGTGGCTGGGTCTTCCAGCACGACAATGACCCAAAACATACAGCCAAGGCAACAAAGGAGTGGCTCAGGAAGAAGCACATTAGGGTCATGGAGTGGCCTAGCCAGTCACCAGACCTTAATCCCATTGAAAACTTATGGAGGGAGCTGAAGCTGCGAGTTGCCAAGCGACAGCCCAGAACTCTTAATGATTTAGAGATGATCTGCAAAGAGGAGTGGACCAAAATTCCTCCTGACATGTGTGCAAACCTCATCATCAACTACAGAAGACGTCTGACCGCTGTGCTTGCCAACAAGGGTTTTGCCACCAAGTATTAGGTCTTGTTTGCCAGAGGGATTAAATACTTATTTCCCTCTGCAGAATGCAAATAAATTCATATACTTTCCACAATGTGATTTTCCGGATTTAATTTGTGATGTGCTATCTCTCACTGTTACCAATAACCTACCCTTCAATTATGGGCTGCTCATGTCTTTGTCAGTGGGCAAACTTACAAAATCAGCAAGGGATCAAATACTTATTTCCACCACTGTATATACACAAGTTATTTAGTTGGTAATTAAAAACCTTTTTTAGAGATTGTTTATTTTGATTTATTGCACTTAAATTAGACACTCTTCAATTTATCTGGAACAATTAGTGCTGTTGGAAGAGATAATTAATTATTCTTCATTTATTAGTGCATACTACAGTATAGAAATGTATCATTCTCTATTTTGTGTGGAAGATGAAAACATACTAGTTGCTTATTCAAGTCTATCTACGTGATTGTCTATGTTAGCATCCCCTAACCAAAATTCTAATCTTAACAAATATCACTCCATTGCCATGAAGTATTATGACACAGTTGTTGGTTAGAAATAAGTGAATTTCTAGTCTTCAATGAGCAGATCTACAAGAACTCAAATGTTTTCTTATTTCCTTGGTTACTTATTTTGTCTAAAGTGGGAATGCAGCAAGTGAAGGTAAAATAAAAAAAAGAGAAAATGAATTTAAGAACAGCAAGCTCCATTTAGTCTGCCCATTCCTGATACAATAAAAGCTTTACATTCTCTAAATTTCACACTGCTAGACTTAAAAAATAAAATAAAATAAAAACTAGCTCTATTTTATTCCTTCAGGGTGATTGTGGTTTATTGATAGAGCAGATTCCTCCCTAACTTCTGTGCATACTGAACTAGGTTATCATTAAAGTGGCCTGGAGCCCTGAATCGACACGCTTGACTTTCAATGCAAACAACAAAAACCTAACTTGCTGCAAACAATGGCATTCATTCCCTTTATTATCCTTAGGCAAAAGAGTCATTTAGACAGAAACTGGGTTTTTTTTTCCATTTTGACCATAGGGGGCATGTAAGTCACTCCCTTCAGACTGTTCACCAGAGGTAAAAGCCAGTATCTAAAGGATATCATCTCACTGGGGCTGCTGCAGCTGGCAAGATAAATAAATAAATAAAATCTGAATTCTATAGCTTTGAATTGTGTAGGGTCTTCAGGTTTGCGCCTGTGAACTTGAGTCTGGCAGTTTAATGTGCTGAATTAAGTACTGACATCCAATAAAAATTGTCTTGTGTGGTCTTGAAGTTCTACTTTTCATCACTGGATAGTTTTTATGGCGATTTTATTCAACCTTGAAGCATACTATGTCTACATTTTTTTCAGTACAGGTTAGAATTCATTAAACAACTTCAAGCACAGGGATTTATTAATACAGAATGGATGGGTTTGCTGAAATGACTTATTTTCCAGGTCCAGTTCCAGTACCTTTCTCAGTATGGGAATAATATTTTGCATTTGAATCTTAAACCTCACTGTTTTCAAAGGTTTGCCATGATGATTAAATCATCCATTTATTGCTTTGTCACTAGTTCCTTTCTGCTTAATGTTTTAGCCTGCTTTCCTACTAGGACACTGTATATTATGAACCATTCTCTACACTTTGGTTCAGGGTATGAAAAAAGACAGTAGAACTGATAGGCCCAAGTCTGAAGTGACACTAACTTGAACTCCAGCACTGGAAAGAGTTGAGACACCCTTGTGCTGTTGAGAATGAGGAAGGGGGGTTGGAGGTGCAAGGCCTGCAAGTATGGATTAGTGTTGTGTAGCAACCTGGTGGTGCAGGTGTTCCGGAGAAATGCAGAACTGGAAAATTCCCCTGAAGGATGACTGTGCTTACTGTTCCAATTTAGACTTTCTCAGAAATAATAACCAACATATTAGCCTAGCCAATTAGTAATAACCACGATATTATACTATCCAATAAGTACTAACCACAGCATTATAATATGTATTAACTGTTACCTATATAAAACTGCATGTACCAGATCTTATTGGACGGAATCTCAGACACAAGCATCACGGCTGTGTTGTGGCTCTGAAGCCCCCTATGTGAAATTAACCTTTTATAATTGTACTTTTCTCTTGGTAAATAATAAAATTTCTAACTCCACTTTCTCATATGTGTAGCCTTGTATTTTATCTCTCTAAAGCTGTTATATTATATATGATAGTTTAGAGAGGTGGTAAAAATATAAACACCACTGGTCTTTCAGCACTCCACAATACTGAGTAGTGGATATTTGGGACAATGGAGTGAGGGTGGAAAAACAGTGCTATTCCTAGAGTGGTAAGGGGAAGCCCATTATTAACATTTTGGTGGCCCGTATGGGGATAAGGGGAATCGCGACCTCTGGATCCCTTTGACACTCTAGGAAAAGGGGGATGGACGCATAAGTGGAGTGGAGGAGTGGCCTAGTGGTTAGGGTGGTGGACTTTGGTCCTGGGGAACTGAGAAACTGAGTTTGATTCCCATTTCAGGTACAGGCAGCTCCTTGTGACTCTGGGCAAGTCACTTAACCCTCCATTGCTCCCATGTAAGCTGCATTGAGCCTGCCATGAGTGGGAAAGTGCGGGGTACAAATGTAATTAAAATAAAATAAAAAATAAAATAAGTAAGGTTATCCACATAAGTAAAATTCCAGGAGAAATCCAGAAGGAGTCATCGACTCAGGGACGCTTGAGCCAACTCGGGAAGATGAAAAGTGATTGAATCCAGGGAGTACTGGAGAGGCCACTCAGCAAATTGTTTCCACAGGGGTGGTAACATACTTCCACATTAGCACGCCAATACTGGGGAGTGGTAACACCACGAGTGCCAACCATGGACGGGACGTCCAGGTGCATGTAGCACGAAGAGTGGTTAGTTAAGAAATCTCTTCTTGACGTTATTATTGTGTTTTTAGAGCATTAATGTTAACAGAGTTCCTGGTAGGTAATTTCAAACTTGAGTGTGAAGGGGGTTTTATTGCCCATTGCACGCCTTACATCAAATTTGAGCATGAAGGGGGTTTTTACTGCCCCATTGCACTCCTTACATGAAGACACATGAAGGGGGATTTCAGTGTCCCATTGTACACCTTATGTGAAAGTTTATTTGTTAGAAAAAGTGTTTTAAAATATCAGGTTCTCTGTCACATGATGGCCACACCACTAGAACTAGTGATTAGATATTTTCCAGGAGAAAGGAAGGATCTCACAAAAATTTGTAATAATTGGTTTAAGTGGAATAAAAAGGCTGACCTTTGTTGGCCCATAGATGGATCCTTTGATACAATTGCTTTGAAGAAATTGATCCGATACAATGAGACCCACAAAATTGGTAAATCCCGCATTAAACACATACAGGCTAAATCTTTGCCCGATGCTAATAAATTCCCGCCTCCACTGCCGACCGCTATGGCTCCACAGGAACCCCCACCTGAATACAATGCTCCCAGCCCAACTGTTACTAAAGTACTGGCCTGTGGAACGACTGTGGGGTATGAAAAATTATACCCTGATTTGATTGATCTTAAAAGGGAGCAGACCTCACCACTGCCTCCTGGTGATTAGTTAACTGTACAGATCAAGGGCATAGTGGACTTGACCACTCCCCCAGCCTCTGCACACACTGATGATAGCTATGACAGACCTACAGTTGATACTCGGGACCTCGCTCCCACGATTGTAGATCCACCACTTACTGTCATCCACCTGACCCCCAAAACAAGCACCCAGGACTCGGACTCCCGATTGGGAGTTTCTGAGGAGGACCACGGTCCTGGACCTTTACTTAGGTTAGATCATAGAAGGGGCAGGCATGATGCTATTACTCCAGACTCACGGAGCGCTTTGGCGCAGGAGGCTCAGCCAACACGGGATGCATGGGCTCCAGTGCTGGGGACAGATCCCCCCAGTGCTGGAACCAAGGCTCTGGTTTTAATTGATGAACTCCAGAATTTGACTCGTGATCTGATCCAGACCCACCAAGAGTTCTGTGACCATGTAGGTAGCACCCCATTATTAACAAAACTGATCTTTCAAAATTTGTATCTGGCTTACTGGTTGTTCTCACCTTTTTGTCTTGTGAATGTACATCCAATTTCAATCATGGCAGATGGAAAGTACCCTGTGACCCTGGCTTACACTTTTCATGTGTATCAAGGGACACCCCAGTAATCTGTGAGGCAATGTACATGCAGAGGATAGGCCCAGAGAGGAGCAGAACATTAAAGGAACCATTCATGGGTCAGGAAACAGGAGGCTGATATTTGAAATAAGTTGTATAATTGTGAACTGTCGAGGAACACGTAACTTGCCGAACCACACATTTTTTGCCGCTATATATAGGCAGGGCAATTGTATAATTGGGTGCATGCAGTTACACCCATCTTGTGCATGTAAGTGGACCTTAACTGGCATTTACATGTGCAAGTACAGCATGAAACTGCAAAAGGGGGGGGGGGGCATAGATGCACAGCATAGGTGGACCATGAGTATGGTGCTAAGTGATGCGTGCAATCTATGGAATATTGTCAGTTATGCACATTGAATGGTGCATTGATCTGGCATAAGTGGTCTTACCTAATGTTTGACTTAGGTGAGTCCAGATAACATTATTAAATTGGTACTCAGCGCCCACCATTGTGGCACCTAAATCGAGGAACCAAGATATAGACTTGCCACCATAGTATTGGGTCAAAACTCTATCTAAATAGCCTTATACTATCCATAGAGTAATGGAGTGGGGAGGAGGGCAGAGTGAGGATGGACTGTGAAATTATCCAGAGAAGTGCCCAAAAATTGGTGCTGAAAAATATGAGTACTAATTGTTATTCTACAAATGGCACTCCGAGTTGGGCGCTATTTATAGAATAGCACTTAGCCCCAGGATCTGCACCTCTTAGGCATTAGGATTTACACCGACTGAAACCTGGTGTAAATTCTCAAACTTAAATTAGGTGTGGATCTGCCATATTTTTTAACAGTGTGCACAAATTCTTGGAATGCCCTTGACCCACCCATGTTCCTCCCATGGCCATGCCTTCTCTTCAGTTCCATGCATAAAAATTTACATGCAAATCTTTATAGAATAGCACCCAACAAGATGTGCATGTAAACTCTAATTATTGCCAATTAGTACCAATAATTAATTAATGCCCAAATATCGGCGCTGATTAGCTTGTTAGTCAGTTAAATTGTGTGCATGCCCAAATTTTCATGCAGAACTTGGCATGAGGGATAGTAGAGAGATTCAGCTGCCATCCTGATTTTGAGGGCAATTCTGTAACAGTGCATCCATATTTAGACACCTATTCTGACCACGGGAGGTAGCCGGGCTGCCTCCCACAGTTGTCACTGAGCCCAGATATTCAAGTTGAGCGATTTCCAGTGACCGATATTGAATATCCGGGTGTATTTTGGCCAGTTTAAATTTAACAGGCCAAGCCAATATTCAGTGCTGGCCAGTTAAGTTTAAACCGACCAAAGATATATCTGCTATTTTGGTGGGCAAATTTGGCTGAATATCAGTGGATAGCCGGTTATATCACACTATCTGCTAAGCAATAACTGGCAAAATTCAGTGGGAGATAGCTGGCTATCTCCTGCTGAATATCGTTGGATAGCTGGTTAAGTACCATTTAACCAGCCAGGTGCCGTTCCTGGCCGGTTAAATGGTTTTAAATATTGTCTGGCTATTCTATAAAGGAAAGTAGGTGCCTACTTTTCCTTATAGAATACTAGCATAACAGGTAAGAAACATGCCTATAATATAGGTGTGAGCACATATGTCAACATACAGCTAGTATAAGTACTCATTTCTAATTGCTAAAACTTGTGATTATAGTATTCTACAATTTATATGGGTAAGTGTGCGACCAATTTATACTCCACCCAGACTCAACAAATGTGTATACCCATCTTTAAACTGTACGCCATTTTTATAGTCTGTACCTGAATATTGGCATTTATTCACATTTATGCACACATTTGTGCATATATGCCAATATTCTTATCATTTAAATATGTTTGATACCTAAATGTTGGCACCTGCTTCATAAAATTACCCCCAATTCTTTTGTTTTACGTGGCTTAAGAAATTTGTCAGCCCCATGGTAGGATCATTTCCTTTTTGATTCTTGATTCTTAAAGGACCCCTCTTATTTGATTAGCCTCAAGTTTGCCAGCATCGACTAGCTCAATATAGGCCCAAGGTGGATGCTCAAGTATTTATGGATAAATAGAACCCATTTCAGTTTAATTTTAGTGAATTAGCCTTGAGGCAACCTACTGAGTTGTTTTCTAATCATTTGAATGTCTGCTCCAGTTAAGATTTTTGTTGTAAATGTGCTCATTGAGTTGCTTTGTTCATCAGTGATTTAGTGATGGCTAAAAGAGAATTGTCTCATATAAAAACTCTTTTTCAATTTGCCAGCTTATATTTGATGCACAGTAAATATTGCAGCAGATTATGCTAAAATAGAAGGAAAATGTCTCAGAACCCTGCTACTTTCTATAGTGATAAGACAATGAGGGTGTAAAATTCTAGGCAAGGCACTTGTCAAATGGTAACCCAATAATATGACGTACCAAAACAAATAAAAGCAACTTAGCTTTCAATGTGTTCTTTTCTGTATGAATCCCCACTGACTGTGGCCAAAGTTTCATCAAAGAAAGATGTATTAAGATGTCAGATCGCTCTACAAAATCAAAAAACAATTTTAAAAAACCTTAAAAACATGCTATGAACAAGCACAAATGATAAAAAAACAAAAAGACTCTAACAATTAAAAGTGATAAGACCAGTGAAATGAAAAAAAGCCTGTTACTTGCTTAAAAAATTCTTTTTTTTTAAGTATACCTGCCAGTGTTTTCATAGTGTGGCCTAATGGCTAGCACACAGGCTTCTGATGCTACAGAGTGCCATATTAACTTTTGGACCAAACCTGCTTTTTACTGCCTCAGAACTATCCCACATACACATTTGTCTTGGTTGATGGGAAGAGCTGGGTGTTGCACTCAGTTTTGGAGGGGGGGGGGGGGCAGGTTACAGCTGTACAGACAATCTCTGCGCTAATAAGAGCTGTCTCCTCATTAACATGCTTAAAAGCTGTCTCTGTACTATGGCCTAATGGCTAGCACACTAGCCTCTGATGTTCCTGAATGGGGGTCAAATCCCATTGTAGCTTGGACCGTTGCATCTGAGAGGTCCTGCTTCAAGCCTTACTAGCCCACAAATGAAAAAACACATTGCTGTCAAATATTTGATTATTGTATCTTTTCTCACAGCCCCATAAAAGATTGCCCAAAGACATGTTTCGGAGACTGGTGTCTGGGGGCCTTACCAGTGGTTACTGGCTGAAGAATAGCCCTAGTATTGACAGACCTCTGTACAAGCTATGCAATAGGTCGCATAGTTTTACCTCTGCACCTAAAGGCAATGTTACGGCCACCAGTCCCTGCCACAGTTGCAGGCCCAACTGTGGCTAGCATCTCTTTCTCCAGGGTCATGAGGGTTACTCGTAGACAAATCGAGTGTCATCCTTTCATGCTTTTTACGACACTCGATTTGTCTACGAGCAAGCTCATCACCAAAGGTCTTTCTAAAGACCCGTACAACACATCACGTGCTACCTATTGCACATATCAGCTGTTTTTCCAGGGTCTGAGACTCAATAAATGACACGTTATTGAGCAAGACTCCTGATGCAGGCCTGACGGCCAAAACAAAACAGTTGTGTCGAGTCTTTTCATCAATAAACAAACTTTTTAAGATTCTTGTCTCCAGGATTTGTATTCCCGTGGTCAAACATCCCACTCTCACTTATACTAGTTACCTCTCATCAACATTGTGCTGTAAACTAGCTTCCTTAAACTGAACTTATTGGACCCATATGTTACCTCTCTTCTCATCACTATGCAATTGATCAAAGAATTACTTCAAAATAGGATTTTACTAACTTCCTGGGAATACCTACACTCTCTGGATTTACTCATGGATGTTCCATTCATACCACTATTTCCATTTGGAATAATCCTGCTAAATGCATTGGTGCTCATATGATCTGTTGGAAAGATTGGTTATCTCATCAGATTTGGACTTTGGGTGATCTATTGACTACAACTAGATTTAAGTTTTCTGTGGACATACAATCACAAATTTCATTATCTACTTATCTATTTCAAGTGGTTACAATTGAAAAATTATATTGAATGTAGTCAGCTGTCCTTAAATAAGATGACTAGAAACCTTCCATTTTTTATTTCAATCGCCTTCTTTTTCCCTCAGGTCACATTGCATCTCATATATACACATTTTTGTTACAGAAAAGTTATACCCAGAACTCAGGAATACAGTCTGTATGGGAACAGGATCTTGGTGTTTCTTTAATCTCATAACAAGGGAATAACCTTTGGTCTAAAATCAGTAGACCTCTATCCTCTGCCAGTTTTCTACAATCCCTCTTTCTCCTGCATTACAGAGTTATCTGGACTCCTCAAAAATATATATGACAGTTTACTAAAAACATAGCACACTTTTTTTGCATTTATTATATTAACTCACAATTTTTGGAAAGAGATCTGGATCATTATTGGTAAAATACGTCATATAATAATGATTTGATGCCTGTGATCATCTTTTTTGGCTCTATCTTACTTAAGAGTGATCTTCCTTCATATCAGTTAAAACTTTTTGACATTCTTTTCTCTATAGCTATTAAGAGCATATTGACTAACTGGAAAATCAGTGTTAAATGTTCATTTCTGGTGGCAATCTGTACTTCAAATCCATAAATTTGAAATGTCGATGGCTGATAAATTAGGTGTATCGCATCACAAACTAAAAATTTGGAATGCTGTTGATGACTATCTCTCAACAATATCACACTAATGATATCTAGTCTCTTCTTTTTTTATCCAGTTAACATGGAGGGGCATAATCGAACGTCGCCGGCGAAATAGTTCGCCAGCGATCTATTTTGGCGGCGGCGCAACAGGTGGTCGAAACCGTATTTTCGAAAAAGATGGCTGGCCATCTTTTTTTTCGATAATACAGTTTAGCCCGGCCAAATGCCATAGTGCACCGGGTTTGAGATCGCGGGTTTAGTTTTTCAGCGATAATGGAAAAAACTGCCGGCCATCTCAAACCCGGCAAATTCCAAGGCATTTGGTCATGGGAGGAGCCAGCATTTGTAGTGCACTGGTCCCCCTGACATGCCAGGACAGCAACCAGGCACCTAGGGGGCACTTCTAAAAATGTTCAAAAAATACACAAATAGCTTCCAGGTGCATAGAGCTCCCTTCCCTTGGGTGCTGAGCCGCTTTCGATTATACCGATTTTGCCACTTTTGCGAGATCGCCGGCCATCTCCCGATTTATGGCGGAAGATGGCCGGCGATCACTTTCGAAAATAAGCCTGATGGTAATACAGATTGTTTAGTTTCTTTTTCTTTCTTTTGAACCCATGCATTTTGTTGTTGTTTTCTTTCTATTCATATATCTTTAATGCTTTTTGTAGTTTTTTTTGCTCCTATTGTTGTATAACGTTTTATAACTCAATAAAAATTTTCATGGATAAAAAAGTGTCCTCCTGCCTCGGGCCTACCCGGATCAAAATGGCAGCATCCAGGCCCTGCCCAGTGCATTCTGGGATGCAATGGGCAGAGCTAAACACCTTAAAAGGGAAAAAAGTCTTTATATGGTGTTTAGCCCTGACCAGTGCATCCCAGAATGCACTGGGCAGGGCCTGGGCTCCGCCACTTTGTTCCGGGCAGGCCCGAGGCAGGAGCCGTTGCTCCTGCTCTCCTGCCGCCACCTTGTTATTCAAGTACAGGGAGGGGCAGAGTGGTGGTCGGGTATGGGAGGGAGTGTTTGTGCACATGCAGGGGAAGGGGTTCTGTCCGCTGGACCACCAAGGAAATTAGAAAAAAGGTTTGTGGGATCACGGGGGTTGTGGGGGGGGAGGTCGTGGTCCACTGGAAAAAAGATTGGGGTGGTCAGGGTCCACTGGACCACCAGGGTAAATTTTTTTAAATGTGTGGGGTCGGGGAGGTCCAGTGCATCAGAACTGTCAAATGGATTTGACAGCAGTGTCAAATCCATTTGACAGCTCAAACTCGCAAACGGCGAGGATGCACAAAGGGGGATCCATGCAGCTCATTTGCATGCGATCTCCTTTGTGCATTGCTGGCTGTTAGCAATTCTCTAAATTTTAGCAAGGCAGCCTTTGTGCATCAGGGCCTAAATTGATTTAGTGTATGAGTGTGCACAGCAGTCCTTCCTTAGCAAATTTCAATCACATTTTCAAAGTGATACAGAAACACCATTGGTGATTCTGCTTGATAAGATATATCATGAAATAGATAATCATGATGGTGATATTATTAGACCTGATGCTGCTTTTGACAACAATGCAGCATGTTTTGTTGATTTCATTAATAAGGAAATTAGGGATATTAAGTACTGTTTTAGATTGGTTTCCTCATTTCTGAGCCGCTGGGAAGAGCAGGTCATTATCGGTCTAACTTGCCCTGCAACATGGGAAGTTAATTGTGGGGTTGCCCCAATGGTCTATTCTTTCTGTAACTGCTCACATTTTCATTTCACCATTATGTAAAGTACTTCAGGCTTCTAGTGTGGCAGATCGTGTCAATAAGGAGGACACAGAGAAAAAGAGAAGGCAGAGATCTTTAGTTAAAACAGTCCCATGAATTTAACACCCACAGACCCAGAACAGTAGAAGTGGTCTTGTTATAAGTTCTGCTCCCTCTAGTGCTTAGCTGCATGACTCCAGAGCCCAAGGGAAGGTGCCCTGCCACCAGGGCTGGTCCCCTGACATTGCGTTGACTAGACATATACCTAGAACTCTCAGCACCGCACAGGCCCACACTGAAGTGATGCCATATCACACCACCCCTGACAAGAAGTCCTGCATTGGAAGAGGAACAGGATGTGGCAGCACTTGAGTCAGTGGCGTAGCCAAGGGTGGGCTTGGGTGGGCCCAGGCCCGCTCACTTTGGGTTCAGGCCCACCCAGTAGTAGCAAACCTATGATGTGGCTGGCAGGGATCCCCAAGTCCCACCAGCTGAAAACACCCAACAAGTGTCCCTCCTGCATACCTTGTAAGTAGCAGATCTTCGCCTGCAGTGAGCAGTGACATACATACTGCTCGCACCGGCCCCACAGCCTTCCCTCTGATGTATTGCTGCCTAGGCGGAAACAGGAAGTTGCATCATAGGGAAGGGTGTGGGGCCAACATGAGGAGTGTGTATTAGTTGCTGCTCGCTGTTGTTCAAAATCTGCTATTTAAAAGGTATACTGGAGAGGGGGGATGTTTGAGAGACCATATGGCATGCAGGCGAGAGATGGAGAGACCAAATCACCTGTGGGACGGGGAGAGGTTCTTCTGCCCACCCATCTTGGGCCCAGGCCCACCTAAAATTGGGTGTCTGGCTACGCCCCTGACTTGAGTGCTCAAGGCCTCATGCTGAGCTTTTACCTATCCTTCTTCTGGTCTAGTTAAAGGTAGGATGGCAGCATGCAAAACAATAGTTTAAATTTATATTCTACACTTTGTAAGACAATTATACAAAGCAGATTACAAAATCAGTTCTGCACCAAAATGCATAATACAACATGCACAAAATCCATATACAGGCATACCAGCAAATAGTCCCACCCTCTCACAAATGAACCTACCAGGCTATAGAACCACACAACCAGCTCAGTTCATGTAAGGGCTCTTTTAAAAAGCTGTGGGATGGCTAACACGTGGGTAGCTTGCGCCAAATCGGCACTACCGCCGGGATAGTGTATGCACTTGGTGATAATTCTGAGTTTGGTGCCCACCAAATCCTGTGGTAGAAAATATTTTAGTTTGAAGGGGACCCATACAGTGAAATATAGCATAGGCAATTTCAGTTCACAGAGGAGATATGCTGCAGACTAATTAGGGGCTCATTTTCAAAGCACTTAGCCTCCCAAAGTTCCATAGAAACCTATGGAACTTAGCCTCCCAAAGTGCTTTGAAAATATGCCTCTAACTCTTATAGACCTGATGGGGAGAGAAAGGAGGGGCAACAATCCCAGCATGCACAGAAAATAAGGTAAGACAATAGAAAGAGTCCCATAAGACACAGAGAGCTGGACATGTGCTGTGAAAGAACCTATTACAGGGAACTACAGGATTGCTGGGATTTGTAATTCAAGGGCACAACTCAATTCCCTGCCTCCAAGCAAATGGGGGCAGAATAAGAGTGAAGTGAAAGAAAATGGTGCCATCTTGCTGGCTATTTTGTGTCTAAAATTTTGCCTAAATTTAACCTAGTAAAAACTAGTTGGCTAAGACAGGTGCTCACAGATGTCTAAAATTTGACTCCTTAGTGACAACTCATGATTTCTATTCAAGGATATTTTGTATAATACATATGTATTAGGTTCATATTTTTCTTATAAAGAGGGACATAATTACATGATGCCTGTAAAATACAAAATATTAGCGAAACAAAACAAAAATGCATGCAAACCTTGCATGCTTTTGTGGTTGCGCTTTAATTCTTTTAATCGCCCTAGGTAAAGATTAGCTGCTGTTGTCAATTTAATTCAGCTTCAAATGAAGCAATAAGGTCACTTTTTTTTTTTTTTACTACACTGGATTGAGTTGTCATGTAGTTCTAATAGGCGGCACAGGGAATCATTAGTCTACCTCAACTCCCTGTCTGATGGGCATTTCACTTCAATCATTTGACTGAGCACCAGTGGTCCAGTACTATTGACACAATGTCAGAGCCTAGAGAAGATGCCTTAATCAGCTCTGACACTCTGTGCATTGATTTGACATGTTGCTGTAATGACCTTCTTTTTTTTTTCCTGAAGGGTGGTGCTTCTGACTCCACCACCTTACATTGTCATGGAAACTATCATTTCTAGAACTCAAATCACTAGAATGCAGCAGTGTGTGACACTGATAGCAGCTACTGGATATATTGATAGCGTGATTTGCTTCACTCATTTATTGCCAGTAATTCAAGATCAAGGAAGTACAGTACCAATTAGTACTCCAAACCTTTGTCTAGAATCATTTAAATTATTTTAGATTGGTGCCAGCTTTTCCTTTTAATTAAAATAAAATATAAACTTCAAACAATGCTTATACTGGCTCAGGTAAAGTATGTGCACAGATTTTCACCTGTTATTTGTAGAAGTACTTCCCTTTATGCTTATATGCATAACTTGGAAATTCATAACTATGCATGTAGGTGTACTCTCTGTCCCAACCCTCCTGATACATGTGAGACAAAATTTTAACTTTCTCAAACATAGGGGGTCTTTTACTAAGGCACGCTGGCGTTTTTAGCGCACACTACAAATAGGTGTTCGAAACGCTAGAGACACCAATGTATTCCTATGGGCATCTCTAGCATTTAGCGCGTGCTAAAAACGCGCTAAATGCATTTTTAGCACGCATTTAAAAGACCCCCATAGTGAACCATCACAACCAAAAAGATTTGTGGAATTACTCATACTCACATGTGGTCTAAAAAATATTGGGGTAAATATTCAACCAGCAGTGGTGAACGTTTTGTTGACCATCATTGGTGTAGTTGGAGCAAGAGCAATCCCCAGTTATTCCTGTCCATTCTGGCTCTGCTCTGAAAACAACTGCCATGACTGGAGTATCACCCCTGCCCTGACGACACCACTAGACCATCAAGGATTGGAAGGTAGTCCTGAGGGGATGGTCTATTCTTTGTATTAAACATCGCCACATTGGGACAGGCCAAAGGTCCATCTAGCCCAGCACCCTGTCTCCACCAGTAGCCAATCCAGGTCACAATCACTCGACAAGATCCACAGAGCAAAGCATTTTGTACTGCTTGTCCCAGGAATAGTGGAATTTTCCCTGCGTCCATTTAATAACATTCTATGGCCTTTTCCTTCAGGAAGCCATCCAAACCTTTCTTAAACTCTGCTAAGCTAACCGCCTTAACCACATTCTCCAGCAACGAATTCCAGAGTCGAACTATGCGCTGAGTAAAGAAAACTTTTCTCTTATTTGTTTTAAACTTATTGCACTTCAGCTTCATCACATGCCCCCTTGTCCTAGTATTTTTGGAAAGCGTAAACAGACGCTCTATATCTATCTTTTCCACTCCACTCATTATTTTATATACCTCTATCATATCACCCCTCAGCCGCATTTTCTCCAAGCTGAAGAGCCCCAGCCACTTTAACCTTTCCTCATAAGAAAGTCATCCCGTCCCCTTAATCATCTTTGTAGCCCTTCTCTGCACCTTCTCTAATTCCACTATATCTTTTTGAGGTGCGGCGACCAGAATTGAACACAATACTCTTTTTTTTTTTGTGCTGCAATTGCAAGTAATGCAGTTATGTTCTTTCACAATAGTTTATATGGTAAATATTGTGATCGAAATAAATGCTTTTGATATAAAATTATAGCTGGAATTTAATTCTGTATATTTGGGATGATAAGCTCCTTAGGAATTAGCTTCTGTGTAGAATTATGGCATCAGCTGTCACTCCGAATGCGGCACAAAGTCAGCCACTGTAAAAGCACAGTGGTTTTTAGTTTCTTTTCATTAGCTACTGTCCATGTCTGTGGAGGCTATTTTGCTTGGAGGTAAAATACGGTCTGCAGTGCCTGACCCATAAGATAACCAGTTAAATCGGCTGTATAAGTACCAGTCCTATCTTTGACCGGTTTAACTTAATCAGTCAGGTGCTAAATATTGCATTATCCGGTTAAGTTGTAGCGGCCAAAAATAATATTCAATGTCAGTGGCCGAGTATGGCCTGGCAGTGAATATCCAGGTTTAATGCCAACAGCAGACATTAAAAGCACTGCCCACTGCTGGCTGAATATCAGGCGGAAAATGGCTAATGCATTTCAGTATTTGGATTAAGGTAAATCCAAAATGCTTTATTAAACACTTATTTTTGTATTATTCTTTCTTATTGAGCCTCCTGTGAAACTTCTGTTTTAGCTTAGTTTTAGTAGCTGGCCAGTCTGATTAGCTATTTGTGTCATCCTCCTTTCTGGCTGTAAATGAGTGAATTAACCCTCTGAGCATATCTAATATAGGGTACATAAAATAACTGATTTGAATCATGCTAAAAATAGATGTTAGGACTTACTAATGGGGTTAATATATGTATATTAACGATTGCAGTCTTTGGCCTCAGTATTCAATGCCAGGACATGTCTGGGCACTGGCATTGAATCAATGGTGACTCACTGGACCCCTGCAGGCCATAGGCACTGACTCTGTGGCTGCTATGGGTGCTCAAGCACCCCCAATATTTTGGGAACTGAGCACAGGTTACTTGCCCTTTTTCCTCCCCCCCCCCCCCGACACCAGTCCTTACCTCTTCTCTTTTTTTTTTGTTACATTTGTACCCCGCACTTTCCCACTCATGGCAGGCTCAATGCGGCTTACATGGGGCAATGGAGGGTTAAGTGACTTGCCCAGAGTCACAAGGAGCTGCCTGTGCCTGAAGTGGGAATTGAACTCAGTTCCTTAGTTCCCCAGGACCAAAGTCCACCACCCTAACCACTAGGCCACTCCTCCACTCCACTCCTCCACTCCAATTATTTTTTTTTTTAAACAGTGCTGGTACACGGCAGCAGGAACAGACTGCTTCAGCCAATCCCAGCCAATCTCCCCTTCCAATCCCTCTCTCACCCCCTCCCTGGTAGTACCTCCAGGCTGCCACAAGAGGTCATGGCAGTCATTTTACTGGGACGGTTGCTAGGGCAAGAGCGAGTGGGTCCATTCCTGCCCACATTGCTACCGCTGGATCACCAGGGATATTAGGTAGGTCTGGGGGGCTTATTGTAATCAGGGGATAAGAAGGGTGGCTGTTCTAGGGGGTAGGGGGGCAGTCTCAAACCTTCCCTTCTGCTACCTGGAGGTTAATGGGCACTGAAACCATATAAGTGAATCTTAAAGCAAACCCTCACACTTTTTGCAAAAATGAAGGAGGAAAACGACCTCATAATACTGGGACAAATCTCCAAAAATTTAAGCTAGTGGAGAGTGATTGTTTGCCAGTTTTGAAATTTAAGCGCAGTGTTGTCTCCAGAGGAAGCTGATGCATAACGGGTCCATTGGGACTGCACTGCTGGTTGTTATCTCGCTCAGATTAAACCGCTGAACATGATGAACATACAGACACAGCACTTTAAAGATAAGTTTCACTATTATTGAAGATAAGTGCTTGCTCATGAGGACTATTAAATTGATGACACTTAAGTTTTTTGTAAAGGAGATTGTTTGAGACCCATGATTAATAACTTTTTTACTGTGTGCAAATATAACTGCTGAGTCAGGGGTCCTATTTGGAGATTTGTCACAGTATTATGAGGTATTTTTCCTCCTTCATTTTTTTTGCAAACAAATGTGAGGGTTTTCTTTAAGATTCACTTGTACACTTTGAATTATTTCATATTTTTTTGAAGTGAAGAGGATCTGTGTTTGATTTTTACTTGGGTTAACAGGCACTGGCCAATATTCAGACTGGTGCCTAGTTAACCTCACCTCATAGAATTAGGACAGTCTTTTTTTTCTGTGGTAACTTTATCTGGTTACCTAGCTGGTTAGTGGACTGAATATCACCACTAACCAGCTAGGTCACCGCTGTGCCTTAACTCAGCCCTCAGTCCACCTCTAACCTCATCAGTTAGGGATAACTGGTCAGCTGGAATATTCAGCAGTACTGTCCAGTTAAATTAAGTGCTGCTGAATATCCTCAGCCCCGGACAAGTGATTTAACAGCCAGGAACATCTCTTGGCCATTTAAATTGCTTTGAATATCTACCTCTTTATTTTTGCCTCATGTTGGAGAGTTTTAAGAAAATTGGTCCTCCGTCATTCACTCATTTTTCCCTCAAATATAGGTTTCACAAAACCAAAGCATACTTCAATTTGCATAATATGCCACAATAAAGATGCCCTAGAAGGCCAATAAGTTTGGTTTTAGTGCTGAGAATTTATCAGCTCATATCCTATCTATTTAAATGCTATCCATCTAAGGTTGTGCAGATACCCTGTTAAAAGCAGAGCATGTGGCATATTCAATGAGGCCATGTGTAGCCTGTTTTTAAAAAGTTTGCTGAGAGGACAGATTGACAGCACTGATTCACTGAAGAATTACTAATAGTGCCATTTTAGCTCATGAATCTTTACTAGAGTAGGAGACAAAGACGGAATGAGCAAGTGAGAGCAGTTACTTTGTCACTTAGTACTGAAACATATTTCAATTTGCTATCATAACTGAAGAACTCATACAGTATAAAATATCAGCATGGTGTTATCATAATGGGGCCTATGGAATGCAAATTTGTGCTAAGAAACTTTGTCTAACTTGGTAAGATTTTTATGTATACATTAAGAGTCCATCTAACATGCTATGTGATAAATTGGACCCAGGGCATATTAAAAACATGCCTACCCTAGTGATGCTAATGTGGACATTAAGCAAAGACAAGCATTACAGTCAGAGTAGCTGCCATGATATCCTTCATGCTAACTAGCCAGAAGTGAAAATGCTGGTTAGCAGTGATTATGCCTTTCTTGAATAGCTCCAAATGACAAATGAGAAGGGTCAGTCATGCCCTAATGCTCACACCTAGTCCCTGCCACCTGCTGCAATCACTCTCAAGTGGCTCAATGGCCTGATGACCTTCCCCCCCCCCCCCCTCCTTTCCTCCTGCCACCCTCCAGAGTTGCTGGCAAGGGCCTTCTCAAGTGTTTGTTAGCTATAATTACAGCAAATGATTCAGTAAAATCATGTCTGCAGTCACACATGAGGAAAACCTGACTTTTTGAGCTTGAATTCACTAGGGATCGAGACACAGGTGCAAAGTTGCAAGGACTTTTGGCAAGAAATCTCATACTGCCTGATTTATATCTTCTTTCTTCAACCGGCAATTATGCTACCTTTGCTGTCTCTTTTTATTTTGTAAACTGTCTTGTGTCTTTGGTTCAAAAGGCAGCATAACACAAGGAGGAGTAGCCTAGTGGTTAGAGCACTGAACTTGATATCCAGGGGAGCCTTATGATATTAGGCAAGTCAGAGGGGGGATCAGAGGCAGATGTTAGGCAAGTCACTAGGGTTGGGTCAAGGGTGGAGAGTAGGCATGTTCTGCGCTAACTGATTAGCGTGTGGTTAGTATGTGAGCCCTTACCGCCTACAAAATAGATATCGGAAAGTGCTCATATGCTAATGGCCACTTGCTAATGGGAAAATTAGCACAAGACTATTAATGCTGGAAATAGAAAAATCAGCCATTTAACCCACACGGTAAAAAAGAGCCTTAGCGCACAGGAATGATATATGTAATCAAGCACTAAGGCCACTTTTTACCGCAGCTTGGATAAAGGGTCCCTAAGTTACTAACAGTTAGTGCATGCTAGCATTGTTGTTGTGTGTTATCTACAGGACGGCCTTGCTGTAGATAATATGTGATAACAGTGTTAGTGCACATTGTAAGTAAATAACAATACAAGTGTGAATATGACATTATACTCATATAAATTGTTGCTCATAAAATATGTGGAATGAAAAGAACATGCGTAGTTTTTTGAGATTCAAGTGCAGGCATGTTCAGAAGCAAGTTTTGGGCAGAGTGTGTGTAGAGCCATGTTCTATATTTGGACATTTACACCTACTCCCAAGCAGGTAGAAATATCTATGATTTCATTTTAACTGCAATTCCTGCATCTTTTCTGAGGCAATTTTATAAAGGCACGCAGAAGACCATTTTCGATAGGATGTGTAAGTCCGACTTTGGATGTTTTGCACAAAATGTCCAAAATCCGAACAGGAGAGCAATCAGTCCCTCATGTCAACAACCTTAGCTGGAAGACTGAAGATTGGATAAAGGGTGAATCTTTTCAGGGGGACTGTATAAATGAGATGTGTGTATGAAGATATAAGATGAGAACCTATTTATTAGGTAGGAGTAACCTGGGAAGGGAAAACCCAACCACCTAGGATTGCAGTAGTAGAGACATTACTATTTCCATTGATGTTGGGAAGAGACTAGGAGGAAACTAAGTGAGTCCTAACCCTGAAGGAAGCCTGTCAGGCTTATTTTTTAAAGAGAAGGACGCCCATCTTCCGACACAAATCGGGAGATGGGCGTCCTTCTCTCAGGGTCGTCCAAATCGGCATAATCGAAAGCCGATTTTGGGCATCCTCAACTGCTTTCTGTTGCGGGCATAGGCGCCCGGTATAAGAGGTTTGGGGAGGCTAAGCCTCCCCAGCCACAGCAGGAAAGAGTTAGGTGGCGCAGTGAGTCTCCCTGTTCCCTCCCCTTGTTTACTAACTGCCCCGCGCATCTTTAATTTACCTGCGTCCCAGCGTTGGCCCGCCATGTCATTTCAAAGCCCGCCCTGCTGCCTGTCTCTATTCTTCCCTCCCTTCACGACGTGTTCGTTCGGCAGAGTCCTGCCCTCAAGGAAATGATGTCAGAAGGCGAGACTCTGCCGAACGAATCACATCGCGAACGGAGGGAAGAATAGAGACAGGCAGCAGGGCGGGCTTTGAAATGATGCGTCGGGCCGACGCTGGGACGCAGGTAAATTAAAGATGGCATGGGGCAGATAGTAAACGAGGGGAGGGGAAGGGGAGAGGAGAATTGCGCTGGCGCTGGGTATGCATGGAGGGCAGGGGAGAGGAGGGTTGCTGGAATGGGTGGATAGAGGGGATGGCAGGGGAAAGAGGAGGGTTGCTGGAATGGGTGGATAGAGGGGACGGCAGGGGAGAGAGGAGGGTTGCTGGAATGGGTGGCTAGAGGGGATGGTAGGGGAGAGAGGAGTGTTGCTGGAATGGGTGGATAGAGGGGATGGCAGGGGAAGAGGAGGATTGCTGGAATGGGTAGATAGAGGGGATGGCAGGGGAGAGAGGAGGGTTGCTGGACATGGGTGGAGGGGAGGTCAGGGGAGAGGAGATTTGCTGGACATGGGTGGGTGGCTAGAGGGGAGAGGAGGGTTGCTGGACATGGGTGGATAGAGGGGAGGGCAGGGAAGAGAGAGGAGGGTTGCTGGACATGGGTGGCTAGAGGGAAGAAGAGGGTTGCTGGACATGGATGGCGAGACGGGAAGACAGGAAGGAGATGCACATGAATGAAGGGGAGAAATTCTGGACATGCATGGAGGGGAGGGAAGACAGAGGAAGGAGATGAGATGAGGGAAAAGGGGGAAAACCTGCACATCGATGGAGAAAATAGGCAGAAGCTGGATCCACTGGACTGTCAAGTCTGCAGAGGACCAAGCTTTTACTTACGGATGTAAGGCAAGAAATGAAGAAGAAAGGCAGAAAGTAAAGAAATAAATGGAAAGGAAGCCCTGGGACCGGAGTTAAGAGGACAGATAGCAGCAGAATCGGATACTTGGCCAGCATGATCAGAAAAACAAAGTCACCAGACAACAAAGGTAGAAAAGATTATTTTATTTTCATTATAGTGTTTGGAATATGTCCACTTTGAGAATCAGGTGCTCAACATTAAAAGTTTATATTTATTTACTTATGGCATTTTATCCCACATTAAACATAAATTAGGGTGTTTTGTGGCTCTACATGAGAATTGTGATATTATGATCCCTTGTTTCATATTGTTGACAGTCTGCATTTTCCGTATGGGTGATATATTGGTGTATTAGGTTCTGCCCAGTGTAATATTTATGGTACAGTAAGGTTCTGAGTGTGTTTTTGCACAAAGTTGTGCATAGTGTTTTGCAGTTGAGCAATTGTGGTTAGTATATGCTTTGAGCAACCACTTTATTCTTTGACATATGATACATAGCTAATATCTAAATTTAATAAAAGGTATTAATTGTGACTTTTATTTTTATTTATTTATTTTTTCTGTGTGTTATCAGACAATTATGGATTTAAGCTCCACCCCTGGCCCCACCCCTAACCCCGCCCCATTTAGCCTCCCCAAACAGTTGGGCCACCGACCGCCTATGGTTGCGGGGACGACCAGAGTTCACGGGGGCATGTCAGAAGCATAGAGAAGGTGGGACTGGGGCATGAATAAGAGATGGGCGTCCTCGGGCGATAATGGAAAAAAAGAAGGGCGTCCCTCATGAGCATTTGGCCGACTTTACTTGGTCCTTTTTTTTCATGAACAAGCCTCGAAAAGGTGCCCGAACTAACCAGATGACTACCGGAGGCAATCGGGGATCACCTCCCCTTACTCCCCCAGTGGTCACCAACCCCCTCCCACACACACAAAAAATATTTAAAAACATTTTTTTCCAGCCTGTATGCCAGCCTTAAATGTCATACCCAGCTCTATCACAGCAGTATGCAGGTCCCTGGAGCAATTTTTAGTGGGTGCAGTGCACTTCAGGCAGGTGGACCCAGGCCTATCCCCCCCACCTGTTACACTTGTGGTGGTAAATGTGAGCCCTCCAAAACCCACCACAAACCCACTGTACCCACATGTATGTGCCCCCCTTCATCCCTAAGGGCTATGATAGTGGTGTACAGTTATGGGGAGTGGGGTTGGGGAGGGTTGGGGGGCTCACCACCCAAGGTAAGGAAGCTATGCACCTGGGACCTTTTTCTGAAGTCCACTGCAGTGCCCCCTAGGGTGCCCAGTTGATGTCCTGGCATGTGAGGGGGACCAGTGCACTACGAATGCTGGCTCCTCCCATGACCAAATGCCTTGGATTTGGTCATTTTTGAGATGGGCGTCCTCTGTTTCCATTATCGCTGAAAACCGGGGACAACCATCTCTAAGGTCGACCATCTCAACATTTAGGTCGACCATCTCTAAGGTCGACCTAAATTTCCAGATTTGGGCATCCCCGACCGTATTATCGAAATAAAAGATGGATGTACATCTTGTTTTGATAATATGGGTTTCCACGCCCCTTCGGCGAAACGTTCTTAGAGATGGACGCCCTTATAGTTGGTCGTCCCCATTCGATTATGCCCCTCCATGTCTCTCCCAGAGCCAGGGATTAATCAAGTCCAGAATCTGAAAAAGGAAGGTCCAGGGTTCCTTTAAGCATCCTGACCTCCATGGGCTGTGGCAGCTTAACAGGGATCAGCTTTGGTGTGCTGACTGGCATATGGTCCCCACTATCCTGCTCAGGTCAAATATGGGCACTCTGTTCCTTCCCTGTGCTGGGTCTGATGCCATCTGAAAATGCCAAAGATACCACAGCCTGTAGCTCATGCTGTACATATAAGAAGTTGCTGACAGCTTGCCTTCCAATGACGAGCAAGAAACATTTCCTGGGGTCTTCTGCTCACAGGTTCTTCAGGGTGAGCTGAGGAAACCTGAACCTCAGACCTGAAAGGGGCATTCTGGCTTGAAGGCAACTCAGCTTCAAACATATCCTCAGCCCTTCTTAAAACAGACCTGGGAGATGATGCCACCACTGCTGAAACCCAGGCATCCATCAGGCCACTAAATCACCCAGAACTTTGTGGTTAGGCATAATCTGAACAAATAGGAAACAAAAAAAACAAAATAAAAAAGCAAGAGAAAAACTAGAATAGGTCAGCACAGTATAACACACTCCTTGCCCCTTTTCTGTGTTTTATAAACCACTTTTATATGCAGATTATTTGAAGATTATGATGAAAAACTATATTAGTTCTTTTTCAATGGCTCTAAAAATGACACCTTCTTGTCACAGTACCAACCTGTTTGTGAGTATTGTTATCTTTTGTAATATCCTGTGCAGTATAATTTGCTATATTTTGGGCACAAGTGAGGAAGAACAGGTGTTTTCCACAATGCAGAATTACCTAATTTTCTGAAGACTCCTAATTTTTTTGTATTAGAGGAGGATTGTAAGTGCTTGGGGGGGGGGGGGGAGGTGGAGATTTCAACAGAAATTCTGACATTTTTTTTCTCTCTCTCCTTTTAATGAGTCTAAGAAATCTCATAAACCCAAGGTGCATGAATAATTTATATATTCCAATTAAATATATTTGCTATTTGCAGGTGGTATCTGATGCCATCTCATGGCTAGGTTGTAAGCCAAGCATTATTTGACAACTCATTCTGTAGAAAATTGCATGAAGCAGTAGCACAAGTAAGCCTTTTTAAAGATAATTTATTTAGAAGTTCAAATAAAGCAGAATAACTAAGATTTCCTTTCTGTTCTTACGTTATGTAGCCTCTGAAGAGAGCTGAGTGTGTCAAGATTTTGAAAGTTCTTCCTATGAAGTAAAGTCCATGATTATGAATTCAAGAACACACTGTTACTTTGTTGCAGTACATAAGTACAATTGGCAGTACTTTTACTTGTAACGAGTTACTTTTTTTTTCTTTTTGCAATATTTTTTACTTGTCATGAGTTACATTTAAGCTGTACTTTTGTACAAATTTGGAAAGTAGTTAAAAAAAGTATTTTCCATCTCTCTGCTTCTCCCCCTCTACAGGATTTTTCAGGGTGGGAGGGGGTTGGTGACAACTGGGGGAGTAAGGGGAGGTGATCCACGATTCCCTACGGTGGTCATCTGGTCAGTTCGGGCACCTTTCCGAGGCTTGGTCGTGAAAAAAAGGGACCAAGTAAAGTCAACCAAATGCTTGTAAGGGACGCCCTTCTTTTTTCCATTATCGGCCAAGGACATCCATCCCTTAACCATGCCCCCGTCCTGCCTTCGGTAAACTGCCGACACCCCCCCCCCCCTCCGGTGAACTTTGGTCATCCCTATGACGAAAAGCAGTTGAGGACGCAAAAAAATCCTTCCCTTTCGAAAATAAGCTAGATAGTAAGTTGAAAAGCTGTGAGGTAATTGTTGGAGAAATGCCCAGCATGTACTCTGCAGTTACCAAACTGAAATGTACTTTATCACACTTTAAGACTGTTTGCAATTAGTGCAAATGAACTTCCCACTTACTGGGAAAGTGCACCCAAATTTGGCCACAGGAATTACACCTGGTTTCAGCAGGCGTAAGTCCTGGTCTCATCTTTAAGTGAGAACACAAAAAAGATCTTCCCTTAATGCAAAATAACACACCAAAGAAAGTGAAAACAGGGGAGGACCAATCCAATTCCAACAAAAGGGTTTAATTGCTTTAAAATGGACTCAACGCAGATCTGCATTTTGGCGCAAAATCACCTGCTTCAGGAGTCGGCAAATATCGGTATGAATGGTTCAAGAGAACATTAATCTCAATTTCATATAGAAAAATCCAGCGTCTTCGATAGATACCACAATTGTTGCAGAAGTATATAAACTAAAACAAGTGCTTTTAAAACACGAAAAGACAGTGTGGCTTTGAAAGACCAAAATTGTTAGTTTAAATAGTTCTGTGACCACTGTGGCATCTACTGGAGATGCTGGATCTTTACTACTACTACTATTACTACCACTATTTAGCATTTCTATAGCGCTACAAGGCGTACGCAGCGCTGTACAAACATAGAAGAAAGACAGTCCCTGCTCAAAGAGCTTACAATCTAATAGACAAAAAATAAAGTAAGCAAATCAAATCAATTAATGTGTACAGGAAGGAGGAGAGGATGGTAGGTGGAGACGAGTGGAAATTTCTGTATGAAATTGAGATTATTGTTCTCTTGAACCATCCTTACCGATATTTGTTTACTCCTGTAGCAGGTGCTTTTGCATTGAAATGCAGATCTGCGTTGAGTCCTTTTTCAAGCAATACAAACCTTTTGTTCACCCCTGTGTTGGAATCAGATTGGTCCTCCCCTATATGCTCTCATCTTAAGTGCCCATTATAGAATAACACTGAGCACTGTTTTTATTTTATTTTTTATTTTTTTTTGGGGGGGGGGGCAATTTTTGAATGTCATTTATTGAATCTAGCCCTAACTGTATGAGTGACAATGAGCGATACCATGCACTGCTACAGTATAGAATCAATACCCACTCGCTAACATAACAGTCAATGTGAAAATTAGCATTTGCTGTCATACCAACATAGTAACAGTTACCACACTTGTGTGTTAGAAGTGCATGCTAACTTATGTTTTAACTGCTAAACACACTTTAGTAAAAGGATCCCAAAATTGTTTTTGTAGTCTGGCAGGAGCAGCAGTATGAGTGCTTTTGCTGTGATCCTTGACTCTGGAATTAGCTCATTTTATGTATGTCACACTCTTAAGCCCCTAATGACCTGTACCAGATTTAAAGTGATGATTCATGGGCTTTTTTGTTTTCCAAAAATGCAGTTACCACACAGTAGCTGCAAAAATTAACACACAGTAAGTGCAAAGCCTGTGTGCTAACTGTTGGGGGTGTTCCCAGCATGTTTTCATACAGTTACTGCACAGAAAAGTACTTTACAGTGTGTTAAGTGCAATTGCAGGTAATATCTATCTATCTATCTATCTATCTATCTATCTATCTATCTATCTATCTATCTATCTATATCACCTGCTATGAATTTCCGATGATGAATAAAAACCTAGCTTTTTCGCAAATATTACATAAGAACCTATGAATCAGATCAATGGTCCATCTAACCCAGTATCCTGTTTCCAATGGTGGCTAATCCAGAAATCAAATTAGTAGCAATATTCCATGCTACCAATCCTGGGGCAAGCAGTGACTTTCCCCATTTCTATCTCAATTACAGACTATGGACATTTCCTCCAGGAACCTTTTTTTAAACCCAGATACGCTAACCACTGTTACCACATCTTCCAGCAGAGAGTTCCACAGCTTAACTATTGTTTGAGTGAAAAAAAAATCCTCCTATTTGTTTTAAAAATATTTCCATATAATTTCATCAAGTGTCCCATGGTCTTTGTACTTTTTGAAAGAGTGAAAAATGAATTCACTTTTATCCATTCTACCCCACTCAGGATTTTACAGACCTCAATCTTATCCTCCTTCAGCCGTCTCTTTTCCAAGCTGAAGAGCCCTATCCTCTTTAGCCTTTCCTCATATGGGAGGAGTTCCATCCCCCTTTATCATTTTTGTCGCTCTTTTTTGAACCTTTTCTAATTCTGATATACATTTTTTGAGATACAGTGACTAGAATTGAATGCAATACATCATAGAGTGATACAGATGCATTATAATATTCTTGGTCTTATTTTGCATCCCTTTCCTAATAATTCCTAGCATCCTGTTTGCTTTTTTTGGCTGCTACCGCACATTGAGCAGAAGATTTCAGCGTATTGTCTACGATGACACCTAGATCTTTTTCTTGAGTGCTGACTTCTAAGGTGGACCCTAGCATCAGGTAACTATGATTCGTATTATTCTTCCCAATATGCATCACTTTGCATTTGTCCACATTAAATTTTATCTGCCATTTGAATACTCGGTCTTCCAGTTTCCTACGGTCTTTCTGCAATTTTTCACAATCCGCATACATTTTGACAACTTTGAATAGTTTTGTGTCATCTGCCTTTAAATCCCAATAAGATGAAGCACAACCTCATAAAATAATGCCTTAGGGATAGTAAATGAGACCAGATCTCTATTACCTGAACATAAAATCAACTCAATCCAAACATCCAGTTCCTCTGCTAACATTGCTAGACATTCCTACCCATAGGAAATATAACATCTATCATATCCCTCTCACTCTCTCTTCAGATACATAATTATATAAGGCTAGTCTATTACTTTAATACTGTATTCTAACACTATAAAAACTCTAGCTGTATGACCCAAGAATGATCATCAGATGCAATTGTTTGTCGAGAATACTCTAATACTGTACTTCACTATGACTTATGGGATATTGTGTGATCTGTCTATACCAGAGATGTTCAACCTTTTTCAACTCATGGCACACTAATAAGGTGCTAAAATTGCCAAGGCACATCATGAGTTTTTTTAAGGATATATGTCTTCTTCACCCCCTTCTTGCCCTTCCTGCCTTGCCTCACCTCTCTAGTTGCTCCCCCACCACACACACACTTAACTTAAAAAAAAAAACACTAGTCTATAATATTGTTTTATAAAGGCAAGATAAAACTGTAAGAGCTCCTAAGAATTGAGAAAAAAGGAAGAAAAATCCAGAAAGCGGCTTCAACCATAGCTTTGATTGGCACATCATTTATCCTGACCCAGATAAGAAAAATAATTTTTGGATGGTCCCCAGCTCTGGTACTCTGCACATATGCGAAAATTGAGCATGTGCAGAATACCGGCATTGGCAGCTCAGGAAGCAGCTGCTGACTGCTGAGCTGATTTTTAGGAGCTTCTGGACGCCTTCAGGAACATCAGCTGGCAGGACTTGGGGATCCTAACCAGCCACCACAGCCACTGAGAGTCCCATGTCACACCTGCAGACCAGCCACGGCACATGAAGGACAAATGTGATTGTCAAGTATACACATCAAGTCTCCTGAGGCAGGCATGTGTGTGCCAAAACATAGTACTGTGTCCAGCCAGCTTAAATAAACACCTATAACTTTACTTTGGAGTCCTGAGTCTGTTTTTGTAGAGCCTGATCAAGTTCCCAGTCCTTGTTTTTTTGATTTTGTCTCTTCCATGGGATCTTTGTGCTCTTTCCACTTTATGTGGTCCTTTTTTGCACTCCCCCGCCCAGATTCAATATATGGCGTCCAAAGTGAGGCACCCAAAATTGAGCACAATCCTGAAATTCACAGGCGAATTACTTAATGAGCAGTTATCAATCAATTGGCTGTTAGCAATCAATTTTTGACATTAATTTCCTCTAATCTGGATTTCCGCCCAAATCCTCTCATATGCAACCTAAAAGGGGCTATGGCTATGGGAGGGGTATGGGCGAGTGTTCCACAGAATTACACACAGAGTTGTAGTTATATTTTGGGGTAGTGCACCAAATTTGCGCACTGGGATTTACACTAGGTTTCAGTTGGTGTAAGTCCTCGTGTCTAAAATTGGGCAACAGTATCCTGCTTATAATCGAAAGAGAAAAATGTCTATATTGCGACCCAAATCGGGAGATGGGCGTCTTTCTCCCGTGGGCGCCCAAATCGGTATAATCAAAAGCCGATTTGGGGCATTTCCAACTGCAATCTGTTGCGGAAACGGGTAAAGTTGACAGGGGCGTGTCGGAGGCGAGGTGAAGGTGGAACTGGGGCGTGGTTATCGGCTGAGAAGAGATGGGCGTCTTTAGCTGATAATCGAAAAAAGGCGTTTTTATCGCGATTTTGGGTCACTTTTTTTGGACCCTTTTTTTCACGAACAAGTCCCAAAAAAGTGCCCCAACTGCCCAGATGACCACTGGAGGGAATCGGGGATGACCTCCCCGGACTCCCTCAGTGGTCACTAACCCCCTCCCACCAAAAAAACCCCACTTAAAAAACTTTTTTTCCAGCCTTTATGCCAGCCTCAAATGCCGTACCCACCTCCATGACAGCAGAATGTGTTCTATCCTGTGACAGCCTTTCCCTGGTTCTGATGTGGCTCTCGGGTGAGTGTGACACCTTTTCTGTTATACGTACTGCAGAGTCACATCAGCAATGCATTGTGGTGGGTGTAGGGTATTGGGCTCCGTGATTCCACTAGCTTGTGGCAAATGCTCACGATGTTGGTAGTTGGTAGGCTCTACTCCCATGGTGCTTTTCCCCCTGCTTACTGGGTCAGAGTGTGCCCTGTTTTGTTTCCGGTAGTCCATGAGGTAGTAGTGACCATTTTTGTAAGCCAGTTTTAAATCCCTTTCACGTGTTAGCCACATTACAGAACTTAGTTCTTCCCTTGAATGTGGCTGAAAGAGGGCATTGTACAGCATTCTGCCAGCTCTGACCTACTGCTCATCTCAGTACCAGGGAGACTCGTTGCCAGTGGGGCACAACCTCTGATCTGCAGTTAACTGTGAGTAAGTGTGCTTATTCCAATAAAGGATGTTTTCGGAGAGATTAGTCTTCAGGTGTCAACTGGTGTGCCAATGTTATATAGCAGCAACAAGTCCTAGAGGCCTGCGTGTATGCAGGTCCCTGGAGCACTTTTAGTGGGTACCACAGTGCACTTCAGCCAGGTGGCCCCAGGCCCATCCCCCCTACCTGTAACACTTGTGCTGGTAAATGGGAGGTCTCCAAAACCCACTGTACCCACATGTAGGTGCCCCCTTCACCCCTAAGAGCTATGGTAGTGTTGTACATTTGTGGGTAGTGGGTTTTGGGGAGGGGGTTGGTAAGGGAGCTATGCATGTGGGAGCTGTTTCTGAAGTCCACCACACTGACCTCTAGGGTGCCCAGTTGGTGTCCTGGCATATCAGGGGGGCCAGTGTACTACGAATCCTGGCCCCTCTCATGACTAATTGGCTCGGATTAGGACATTTTTGAGCTGGGCGTTTTTAGTTTCCATTATCGCTAAAAAAAACAAATGCCCAGCTGAAAAAGTCCATTTTTTTTGAAAATACGGTCTGTCCCGCCTCTTCAAGTACCCGTTTTCAGATATAGATGCCCATGGGGATAGGCGTTCGTGTTCGATTATGCCCCTCCACGTGTGCTAAGTGCTATTCTATAAACAACGCTCAGCCCATAGCATCCTTTATAGAATAGCGCTGAGCAAGACGTTTTCCCAACACCTAACATTTGGGTGGGGATGGAGGAGTAATTGTGGGGATGGGTGGGGATTGAGTGGATCTTAGCAGGTATGGGTTAGACATCATTGGGGATGAGTGGGGATGGGTGAAATTTCTGTCCCCATGCAACTCTCTAATTTGGACCCACTTTCTGCATGTTTTTCCCATTTTACAACCCATCTAGATTTGAACGTGTACCATAACGGTATTTAGTAAGATCCATATCTATACATTTATTCCACTTTTGACACTTTTGCTGGAGGGGAGGGTAGAGATACATTGATTTTACTTGGCACATACATGTGCAGCTCGGGTCTTGTAAAGTATATCCCATATTCGGCAGTTTTCACAAATATGTTGATTTATACACATCCAAGATCTATTTAAAATGGTGCTGTAATTGTTTGAAAGAGCTGAACATAAGAACTGATATTAAATTAAAACCAAAGCATGCTTTGTAGAATATAGTTTAATAAATATCCCCTGGAATAGCAACATTTTGGTTGGGTTTAGTGGTGATCTTTCATATACCTATATCTGTTTATTTAAATAGAGACAGACAGCTTGGGTGGAATGATGGAGAAATAAGATGCATGAGAAGTAAAAATGTATGTTTGAAAAGATTGTGAGGTGTGAAGTGCTGAAGAAGAGAAGCAAAGCAGAGAAGAGATCTATGGGGAGAAATAAGAGAAAATAATTGATATCAGCTGTAAGGAAAGGGAGAGAGGAAGAAGAGGAGTGTCACGGAAGAAAAAGTAAAATGGAAATGACAAACAGCACAATTTGGAGAGTGAGGGGTATAAAAAAGGATCATACACAGCATGGAGAAGAGAGAACGAAAAATCAGGGAAACATGAAGTGGAATGGAGAGACAGAGAGTTGGTAGGGGAAATGAGAGGGAAAGAGAATACTGAGAGAGAATGAGAGGAAGAGGGAAAGCCAACAAAAATTTTCCTTCCTGTGCATGACAATTGATACACCCAGTCACTTATAAAAGGAAACATACTGTGGAATTACCCCTTGTCTCTTAGTGCACCTCGTGACCTGAAGCTCACACTAATCAATCTGAAACTATATAAGTCTATTTTAGAATATATTATAAGGCCTCCCGAATACAGGACTATTATTTTGAATTTAGATAGTCTGATTTATGAAGTGAATATATATTCTCTTAATTTTTTATTTTCAAATGAAACTCACACATGCATATAGCAAAAAGAAATAAGTCCACATTAAAGAGGAAAGATATAGGAAAAAATCAAAACCAATTAGATAAGGTGAATATTTAACCAAGAATATACATTAGGGTACTTATCTGGTGCTTATCAAAAACTATTTTGTATGAAAGGACTGTATTCTGGGGAGAGAGTGTCTTTAGTTTTATGGGAGTACGTCAAGACTCTTTAGCATAACCTGAAGAGAGAGGAAGAATATGTAATAGTAGTCAGTTAGCCACAAGTTCTATTCTTCCTGTTCATGAGTGAAAACACATAACTCATATGCACTAAAGCTATGAGTTATTTATAGATTCCTTTCCCTGGTAAATGAGAAGTGAGAATAAGCCATACATTTATCATATATTTAATGGGTTTGTGCTATCATATACATCCCTGGATTTTGTATAAAACAAAGAATTATAGCTCTATTAAAAGTTCCCACTAGCCTGTCAAATCAATTAAACAATCAGATTTAATACAGAAATAGCAAACATGATTTATCAATTATATTTTCTCTTTTAGTGAAATACAATTAGGGCCATTATTCATCAGAAAAACAATTGCTAACATTAACCAGATTACTAATCTGGTTAATTTAGCAGATGTATCCTGTACCTAGGATTTATCCTCCAGGGAATGCAATAGCCTCTCACACTGAGGATGTTTCTCCAGGGTCTTCTATCCAGAAGGAAAGGGTTAGGTATGCCATTTTAGTTGGAGATTTGATCATTAGGCAAGTAGACAGCTGAGTGGTTGGTGGGCATAAGAATCACTTGGGGCCTCTTTCATCAAGCCATGCTAGCGGTTCCAACAAAGCAATACTGACAGATCCTATTCAAAGTGAATGGGCTTTGTCGGCATTTCTCCACAAGAAGCTGCCAGCATGGCTTGATCAAAGAGGCCCTTGAACACTTGTCTGCCTGGTGGAAAGGTGGCAAACCTCACATGTCACCTAGATAGAATTTTAGACAGTGTTGAAAAGGAACTGGCTCTTTTGGAACATGTGGGTACCAATAAAAGAGCCTAAGTTTGACTTCCAGAACCTCCCTTCCACACTTTCCTATGAGGAAAGAAGTTGAAATCCAGAATCTAAGTATTCCAGATGCAGCATCAGAGGCAGGCAGAGATCCAGAATCCCAATGCATGGATTAGACCATGGTGCAGGGAGGACAGAATTGCAGTTGTTAGGAACTGGGAAATGGGGAGCTTATTTGAAAAACATGGGCTCCATCTTACTAAGGTGAAATCAGGATTCTGGTGCTGACCTTTAAAAGGTTATAGACTAGAACTTGGGGAAAAAACAACAGTTGTTCAGGATCACATGGTTCAGAATAAGATATCTTTGAAGAATTTTTTAGAGCTGTCTCTTGAGGTGTCTTCCATGTGTTGGAATCTCCATACAGAGCTCTAATTTTTCTTCACAATCAGAATGAGAGTCATCCACAGTAGACCAGGCTTCTGTTAATCAGAAATCCTAATGTTCAGGTCCCTAAGACTATAACATTATCTTCAGGTAAAATGTTCTCGATTGAAGAAAAATCTAGGGTGCTCAGAGTTATTCTTGTCCTTTGAAGCCCACATATATCACTTATGGCTGAAAACCTTTTTCAGGATGAGATGATTGTAATTAGTGAGGAGCTATTTTACTACTTTTTTTTTTTTGCTTTTTTAGTCCAAATGTTGATCCTCCCACATTTGGACTAGTGTAATGTCCTATACTTAGGGTTAGCATCTAGGCTACTGAATAAGTTACAACTTATTCAAAATACTGCAGCCCAATTGATTTTTTGACTTAAGAAGTTTGACAGCATATTAGCTGCCCTGATGGCATTTCACTGGCTTCCTATACATAAGCGAGTTAAATTTAAATCATCTTGTGTATTATTTCAAGTGATTTATGGATCTACTTCAGAAGAGTTGAGTAATTTGTTTTCTGATATTTTAATTAGCCGGTCCTCTCAAATACAGGCCTTGTTGTTATTTGGTTTCCCTAGATCTAGAGGAGTATACTTTCTGAAATTTTTGCAGTCATTTCTGTATGGAACTCTCTACCCTCTTTTATAAGGTTGGAGTGCTCCTTTTTGACATTTCAAAGAACGCTGAAAACATTTTTGTTTGAAAGCTAATGCTGTTTTAATGGTATGGATTTTGGGTGATCTGTTGTCTATATAATTCACTTTCTTATGTAAATCTTAGTGAACCTGCGAAGGAATATCTTGTTATATAAGTAACGTGTTTGACATTGGCATTGACTCCTGGTTTCATAATGGTCTTTTTTTGTTAAGACAAGTATGTAGGGCCAAACATCATCGGGGAAAGAATCGAAATTCAGAGTCATTGCATGCTTTCAAAACTTCTGCAAGGTATTATAATGTGGCAATTAAATCAGCTAAGTGTTCTTATTATCTGAAACTTATTAATGAATCCAAAAATCCAGCTACAGAACTATTTCAGGCAGTAGCGCGCTTTACAGATAGACCATCCTTTCTCCATGATTATCTGATGCCTGCATCAGAAGTGCTGGGTGCTTACTTTTCTAGTAAGGTAGTGACCCTTCATGTCTCTTTGGCAACTTTTGGTTCTTTTCATGAACCGTTGTCAAATGGCATAACTGATACTGTTGTGTTTAATTGAGAATGAATGTTGGGCAGACTGGATGGACCATTCATGTCTTTATCTGCCATCACTTACTATGTTACTATCCAGCTTATTTTCGAAAGAGAAAGACGCCCATATTTCGACCCAAATCGGAAGATGGGCGTCTTTCTCCCATGGGCGAACAAATCGGTATAATCGAAAGTCGATTTTAGTCGTCTTCAACTGCACTCCGTCGCAGGAACGAACAAAGTGGACGGGGGCGTGTCGGAGGTGTGGTGAAGGCGGGACTGGGGCGTGGTTATCAGCCGAGGAGAGATGGGCGTCTTTGGCTGATAATCGAAACAAGAAGGCTGTTTTTGACGAGAATTTGGTCCGCTTTATTTGGACCCTTTTTTTTTTAGGTCCAAGTCCCAAAAAAGTGCCCCAAATGACCAGATGACCACTGGAGGGAATCGGGGATCACCTCCTCTGACTCCCCCAGTGTTCACTAACCCCCTCCCACCAAAAAAACCCCAGTTTACAAACTTTTTTTCCCAGCCTGTATGCCAGCCTCAAATGCCGTACCCACCTCCATGACAGCAGAATGTGTTCTATCCTCTGACAGCCTTTCCCTGGTTCTGATGTAGCTCTCGGGTGAGTGTGACACCTTTTCTGTTATGCGCACTGCAGAGTCACATCAGCAATGCATTGTGGTGGGTGTAGGGTATTGGGCTCCGTGATTCCACTAGCTTGTGTTAAATGCTCACGATGTTGGTAGTTGGTAGGCTCTACTCCCATGGTGCTTTTCCCTCTGCTTACTGGGTCAGATTGTGCCCTGTTTTGTTTCCGGTAGTCCATGAGGTAGTGGCCATTTTTGTAAGCCAGTTTTAGCTCCCTTTCATGTGTTACCCACGTTACTGAAAGTGGGCATTGTACAGCATTCTGCCAGCTCTGACCTACTGCGAATCTCAGTACCAGGGAGACTCTTTGCCAGTGGTGGGGCACAACCTCTGATCTGCAGTTAACTGTGAGTAAACGTGCTTATTCCAATAAAGGACGTTTTCGGAGACATTAGTCTTCAGGTGTCAACTGGTGTGCCAAGGTTCTACAGCAGCAACAAGTCCTAGAGGCCTGGAGCACTTTTAGTGGGTACCGCAGTGCACTTCAGGCAGGCGGACCCGGGCCCATCCCCCCTACCTGTAACGCTTGTGCTAGTAAATGGGAGGCCTCCAAAACCCACTGTACCCACAAGTAGGTGCCCCCTTCACCCCTAAGAGCTATGGTAGTGTTGCACATTTGTGGGTAGTGGGTTTTGGGGGAGGGGTTGGGGGCTCAGCACCCGTGGTAAGGGAGCTATGCATGTGGGAGCTGTTTCTGAAGTCCACCGCACTGACCTCTAGAGTGCCCAGTTGATGTCCTGGCAAGTCAGGGGGTCGAGTGTACTATGGATCCTGGCCCCTCCCACGACCAAATGGCTCGGATTAGGACGTTTTTGAGCTGGCTGGTTTTATTTTCCATTATCGCTAAAAAAAAAAAAATGCCCAGCTCAGAAACGAACAAATCCACGGCATTCGGTCCGTACAAACCGTATTTTTGAAGCAAAAAAAAGACGTCCATTTTTTTCGAAAATACGGTCTGTCCCTCCTCTTCACGTACCTGTTTTCGGACATAGACGCCCATGGAGATAGGCGTTCACGTTCGATTATGCCCCTCCACGTACGCTCCATTATTTTCTTTTGGTTCCTTTTCTATTCCATCCCTTAACCCATTAGAAAAAATTATTTCACGCATGCGTTTGACAACTTGTCCCCTCGATCCTTGTCCATCTAATTAGCTAAAATTTAGCCAGCATGGGCTTATGCCACTTCTTCTTCACTTTACTAAGCCGTGTAAGTGTCTATGTGCACACGTGCACCAAAATGGAATTACCACTCGACTACCCTGTGGCTCTTGCAGTAATTTCATTTTTGGCGCTTGTCCAATACGTGCGTCTGTAAAATATTTCTCATTTTTGGACGCATATAAGGGATGCACACTGTGGCATTTGATGCGCTTAGGTCATCACCGCCTGGATTCTTTACCACTAGGTCAATGGCTGGCGGTAAGGTCTCAGACCCAAAATGGATGCACTGCAATTTTGATTTTGCTGCATGTCCATTTTCGGAAAAAAAAGGCCTTTTTTACAGGGGTGCTAAAAAATGGATCAGCTTGTGCCCAAAACCCATGCCTACACTACCGCAAGCCATTTTTCAGTGCAAATTAGTAAAAGGCCCCCTCAATTTCTCAAAGCCTCCTAACCAATATGGTGCCATCTGTATGGAAGAGAGCTGTTAAGCCTTTGCTTAAAAATCACTCTTTCAACCCTTTGGATCCTGCCCATTTTTGGCTGGCATCCAATCTTAATATCATCTCCAAGATTACTGAGAAGGTAGTCTTTGAACACCTATCAGCACATGTAGATAAACTTTCTATCTTCCATCCCTGACAAACTGGCTTTATAGCTAATCATAGCACGGAAACAACTTTTGCTGCTCTTATAAGTGAGTTACACTCTATCTTGTATAGGGGACAAATTGCTTTGGTGGTGTCATTGGATCTATCCAGAGCTTTCAGTTTAGTGGATCGTAATCTTTTTCTCTCTTGTTTGCAGGATATTGGATTAACTGATACTAAGCTTGCATGGTTTTGGCCATTTTGGACTGACTATTCTTTTTTTTTGTTTGTTTGTTCTGCTACTTCTGTCTCTACTTACTTTACACTTCAATGCAGGGTCCCCCAGGATTTGGTCCTTTCTCCGTTGCTGTTCAATATTTTTCTGAGCCCTCTCTGGCTATGTTACTTAAAGATCATAAAATATGCATTTATTTTTTTATGCTAATGATATCTTGATATTCTTTCCTGTAAATCCATTTCTTCTTTATCTGGGCCTCTTTAAAATGCTCTTAAGGTACTATACTCTTGGCTCTTATCCCATAAACTGGTTCTGAATACTACTAAAACAGTTGCTTGTTGGATCACAGGTTCCCAGCAAAAACCTGCCATGGTACCAAACCTCTATAATCAATCTATACCTTCAGTTTCATCAGTTTGGTACTTAGGAGTATTCATTGACTCTGAGCTTTCTTTTAAAAATCAGGTTTCTCAAGTAGTCAAGAAAGGTTTGTTTTGGCTTTGGCATCTTGGTTTCATTAGGAAATATCTGGATTTTGCTTCATTGCATACTTTCATGCTTTTATGATTTCACGGTTAGATTACTGTAATACTTTTATGTCACAACAGCAACATCTACAAACTCTCCAGAATTCAGCTATGTACCTTTTGTTTAGAGCTAAAAGGTTTGATCACATTACTCCTCTTTAAATGCAACTGCATTGGCTTCCAATAAAGTTTCATATCTGGTTCAAACTACTTGTTCTTACTTATAAGTTATTATTGCATTCCAGCTCCCCTGCCTATCTTTCTTCCCTTGTTGTGTCCTTCATTCTCTTGATTCCCATCATTTAGTTTACCTTTTCCCCAAATTAGCTCATTATGAATTCACTATATCATCCACATTCTTTTTTCTGGCTCCGACTCTTTGGAATAATTTACGACCCAGTATTAGAGCATTTTTTTTCAGTTGGCTTTTAATATATGCTGTTTGTATTATCTATTTTTACTTTGTTTTCTCTCTCTCTGGGTGTGAATGGTTCCTTTCCTATCAGTTAATAGAGTTATTTTCTCAATTCTAATTGTTGTTAATTAATTATGTGTAAAACCGCCTTGACCTTTCTTTTACATAAATGTGGTATATCAAGTCTCAAATAAACCTAACATGAAAACTGCAACATTAGGGATTCTGATAGAGAGAGACTGCAATAAAAGCAAAAGTAAACCAGGTGCCTTTAAGGCATGGGTGGACTGAGAGTACTCTGGGTCCCTGGGCACTAAGACTACTCGGCCCTGGGTGTCAAATACGCTAGGTATGCCACTGCCTAAAGGCAGCCAGCCTGGTGGTCTAGTGGATTATTCAGGGCAGGAAAGATCCCTAGTCTTTCCTGCCCACTGTTGGCGCTGACCCTCCACTGCTGCGTCACCTTTAAAATGTCTGCCAAGACTTACAATTGCGGCCTCGCAAGACTCCAAGTCTTGCGAGGCCGCCGCTGGAAGTATTGGCAACCATTTTAAAAGAGCGATGCAGCAGCAGAAGGTCAGCCCAGCAGCAGACAGGAAAGATTGGGGATCTTTCCTGCCCCAAAGAATCCACTAGATCACCAGGGTGGCTGCCTGTAGGCAGTGGCGTACCTAGCGTATTTGACACTCAGGGCTGATCATTTTTTAACACCCCCTCCTCTATATGAAAATAATATTTTTAGTAATAATCCACGAGTATACAACAAGGGTGTACCTAGGAAAGGCAGCATCTTAAACATTGCAGTGAGCACTAGAACATCAATACACCCATTGTAAAACTAAATAAGACATTAGTAAAAATGATTCTGCCAGCAGAAAACCATGTCTTTTCACAAACATAGAACATATACATCCTCACCAAGTATAGAATAAGTAACCACAAACTAAAATAGAAATATGTAGACAGAAATTAAACTGAACCTCCAACAGGCCAGATTCCGCATACAATGCAACACCACAGAAATAGTGATGCATGTCCCCTGGTACTGTGCAAAATATAAAGATAGACGTAAATTTGACAAAACTGACAAATATCAATCACCACTTTACAAATTAACAAATAGAAATAAAACAAAAAATAGAAAATAAGATAATACAATTTTATTGGACGAATACATTTTTCAATTAGCTTTCAGAGGCCAAACCTCCTTCCTCAGGTCAGTACAGTACACTGTTGTTTCAGTTCTGTCCTGACCTAAGGATGGAGGTTTTGGTCTCTGAAAGTAAAAAATGTATTAAAATTGGTCCAACATTGCTGATGCTGCTGGAGGCCTCGAAGTTTAAAGATCAGCAGAGTGGGGTGGGCGTGGAGCGAGGAGGGGGGAGACTGATACCGCACTAGTCGTGGGGGGAGATGGGACACCCAGTCAGCACCGTACCAGTCGAGGGAAGGGAAAGACATCCATGGTAGCACCCCCTAATGATGTGCACTCCGCCCTGCAGAGGACAGGCAAACCGGCTCGCCGTGCCCCAACAGCCAGCTCGCAAAATGTCAAAAAAATTAATAACCGGCTCTTGCAATCTGGTGCGAGGCGGCTCTAGCATACCACTGCCTACATGCTGCTTAGTAAAAGGGCCCCTATGAGAGTTAGGCACTGAGCCTTATAGAATTTTACACAGTCAACTGAATATACAAATCCTAATTGATGCCAATTAAATACATGAATTGGTTTAGTGCCCAATTATTGCTAGTTAAGGACTCATTAATCAATTAAGTTGCATGCGCAACTCTGGGTGCCATATATAGAATCCGGAAGTTAATGTGAGCAAGTATTAAGAGATGCATTTAGGGAAGAAGAACCCAAACTATAGCTATATGATGCAAGATTCCACTTTAGGAGTCACTGTCCAGGAAAAGGTTTTAGGTGTCCTCGGTGAACATATGTTGAAACCCTCTGTTCAGTGTGTAGCATTGGCCAAGAAAACAAATAAAATGCTAGGAATTATTAGGAAAGGAATGGAGAAGAAAACTGAGAATATTATAATGCCTTTATATCACTCCATAGTGCAACTGCACCTTGAATATTATATGCAATTTGGGTCGCTACATCTAAAAAAATGATGTGGAGGGGCATCTAAGTCCGACCGTCCAAAATCTAAAATGGAAAGAAGGTCATTTTCAAAAAAGAAAAATGTCTATCTTTTTATGAAAATACTGTTTTGTGATTTGGATATTTTGTTTTTTGTACGTTTTGTGATTTGGATTTTGTTTTTGGTCCATTTTCGCAAAAAAAAAAAGCAAAAAAACATCCAAGTGCAAAATGCACAAAATCATGCCATTGGGATGTATGAGGAACTAGCATTTTTAGTAGACTGGTCCCCCTGACATCCCAAGACAGCAATAGGAAACCTTAGGGGGCACTGCAATGGAATTCGTAAAAACCTCCCAGGTACACTTCTCACCATTGCTCCCATTTCTTGTCTGATGAGCCCCCCAAAACCCATCCATAACCACTACCCCCCAACTGTACATCACTACCATAGCCTTTATGGGTGAAGGGGGCACCTATATGTGGGTACAGTGGGTTTCTGGTGAGTTTTGGAGAGCTCACAGTTTCCTCCACAAGTGTAACAGGTAGGAGCCTGGGTCCACTTGTCTGCAGTGCATTGCACCACTACTAGACTACTCCAGGGACCTGCATGCTGTTCTAATGCACCTGAGGTTGGCATACAGGCTGGCAAGTAATGTTTTTCATCACATTTTTGGGGGTGGGAGCGGGTTAGTGACCACTGGAGGAATAAGGGGAGGTCACCCCTGATTCCATCCAGTGGTCATCTGGTTATTTAGAGCACCTTTTTGTGCCTTAGTCATTATAAAAACAGGTCTAGCTCAAAACGTCTTAGTTTTAGTCCTGGATGATTTTGTTTTCTTCCATTATGGCTGAAAATGTCTAAGGGGGTCTTTTACTAAGGAACGCTCACCTTTTTGGCACACGCTAAAATTGTCGGCACGGTAAATGTTAGAGGTGCGTGCGCTAAAAACGTGAGTGCACCTTAGTATAAGACGCCCTAAGTCTTAGGAATGCCCAAGTCCCGCCCTTAACATGCCCCTGACACACCCCCTTGAGCTTTGGACATACTTCTGACAGATTTCATAGAAAAACGTCTAAAAATTGGTTTCAAAAATGCTGATTTGGACGTTTTTGTGAGAAAAACATCCAAATGCCACTTTAATCCACTTTTTAGACGTTTTTCTGTTTTGAAAATGAGCCCAATAGTGGAATTAGAAAAGGATGACGGAAATGATAAAGGGAATTGGACATCTTCCCTATGAAGAAAAGCTATAGAAGCAAGGACTCTTCATCTCGGAGAAGACATGTTTATGATAGAGGTCTATAAAATGCTGTGTGGAGTGGAACGGCTAGACATGAATCACTTGTTTACTCTTTCCAAAAATACAAGGACTAGGGAGCACACAATAAAGTTACTAGGTAATAGATTTAAAAGAAATTGGAGACAATATTTCTTTTCTCATCATGTAATTAAATTCTAAAATTTGCTGCCAGAGAATGTTGTAAAAACAGTTAGCTTAGTATGGTTTAAAAAAGGTTTAGACAAGTTCCTAAAAGAAAAGTCCATAATCTATTATTAGGATAAGAACATAAGAATAGCCTTACTTGGTCAGACCAATGGTCCATCTAACCCAGTATTCTGTCTCCAACAGTGGCCAATCCAGATCACAAGTACCTGGCAAAAACTAAAGTAGTAACAAGATTCCATGCTACCAATCCCAGGGCAAACTGTGGATCGACTTGGGAAAATTCACTACTTATTCCTGGAATAGGTAGCATAAAATCTGTTTTACTCTTTAGTAATTATGTCAGGCACTGGGCTTGATGAATCTTCAGTCTATCCCACTATGGCAGTGCTTATATACTAAATGAAGTCTGGCATCATCACACTGCTAAAGTTTACATGTAGGCAACAGTACAAACCCAGGTAAAGCACCACATGTGTATTTCTGATACCATTTTATGTTGGTCCTATTATTAGGTTACAGTTTGCCATTTCCACGTTTACTTCACTTGTATTTTTTTAAATATTTGGTCTTTTTACGATTATGCTGTTATCAAAATTATAAGTTCTATGTTAAACTTTATCTGCTGTACACCACCTTGGGTGAGTATCTTCCTACTTGAGCGCACAACTATGGAACGCACTGGCAAAAACAGTAAAAACTACACTACACCACCTAAATTTCCGGAAAGCACTAAAGACAGACCTGTTCAGAAGAGCATACCCCACCAACCCAACATAAAAATACCTGGACACCTGCGTCACAATGTAACCAAAGACCGTAATGGACATTACCTGACTCTTCCTCCCCCTCTCCATCTCTAAGTTTGTCCCCCAATTGTACCCACCATACATGCACCTTACCTACCACCATATCACCTTGCTTTCATTCATACCTTGTATTTGTTTAGACCGGAATCGGCTAATGCCATTAACGGTAATATGTAAACCACATTGAGCCTGCAAAAAGGTGGGAAAATATGGGATACAAATGTAACAAATCTATATATATAAAACTCACCCTCAACGTTCTATTGTCTGACGTCACTGAAGCCAAGGTTCGTAAGTTCGAAGCTCTGAAGCCACGAAACACAGTCTCGGGGCCCCGCCCTCGCGTCAAACGTTATGACGTTGAGGGCGGAGCAATTCACTCACATCGACAGTGGCAAAGGGCGGCGCAATGGCGTCAGTGACGACGAAGGTGCGTTGGGTGGGAGGGCCAGAGTCACACATCGACAGAGACCAAGGTGTCACAATGGCGTCACTAACAACGAAGGTGCGTTGGGTGGACGGGGGCCAGAGGAAAGCCTTGCTAGCACCCGTTTCATTGGCTCCAGAACGGGCCTTTTTTTACTAGTAATATAATAATAATACTAAAGGCTATTAATAAATCTGAATAAACACATAAACAATGCAAATTTGCTGATCAGATGTGGCTGCATCGTTCAGTTAAAGGAAAATACTCTTCTTTCTTTTTTTTTTTCACAAAGTTAATGTAAAGTCTTTGAAAGCAGGGAGTCTTCAGCTGAAATAAGATATGAACAGCAAGGCCAGGATTTACCTGAAAGAGAGGTGGACCAAAAAATATGCTTTGCAAAATGAATATTTGTCTAAATGATTTCTTTATGTATATTTTCTGGTGCATTGTGCTCTCAGCTACAGAAGTAGAAATCATGTGCATCAACAGTTAATAAAAGTGAAGATTTCCTTGAACCATCTATAAGTCTGCTGTAAGCAGCAGTGAAAACACATGACAGATCCTTTGATTTCATTACAATTGCCCATGGGTTCCTCATGGCTAGCCAGGGAAATCCACACTTTGTTAACCATCAGCATTGTAGCAAAGAAGTATAACCTACAGAATTTGAAAAAAAAATGTAGCTAGACCAAAAACATACTATGGCTTCTCTTCAAAAAGCATTCTTGTTTAGTTTGCAGACCGTGTTGCTTATCTCACTTCTGAGACTCCACTACAACCTGAGGTCCTAAGTGAAATGGCTTTGGCACCGTCAGCTCAATAAATTTGGTTTGAACAATTCACATTGCAAAACTAGAACACATAATTCAGGCCAGATTGGCAGTTTATTCAAGAGAAACCACAGGACTGTGTTACTATAGACTCTGAATTATTTTTATGCCAGAGAATGGAGGAAGAATGACCCTGCAGGTCAGGGTTGAGGCCAACCGAGGGAACCTGTATTCTACTGCTATAATTTACAGCAGTTCATATCCTTCAGCATTCAAGGTTAAGATTCCTTAAAGCAGCAACCTTGTCTGAAGAATTTTTTTTTTTTAGCTGCTAGACTTCATCCCTATACATGGGGAAGGCGGTTTCCAAGTCAGATTCAGGGGTAAATAGTAATACATGTTCATAAATTAACAGTCTGAAAATTATTCAATATGGCTAAAAAGTACATACATGATAGGACATTACACATAAGTTTAGCAACATTAGGGGCCCTTTTACTAACGTGCGCTTAAAAGTGGCCTGCGCTGGCGTAGGCACATGTTTTGGACGCGAGCAGGTCATTTTTTCAGCACTCCTGGGAAAAAAAAGGCTTTTTTTTTAATGTCTGAAAATGGACGTGCAGCAAAATTAAAACCAGAGCATGTCCATTTTCAGCCTGAAACCCTACCACTACTCATTGACTTAGCAGTAAGGTCTCAAGCAATAACTGGCCGGTAAGTGGCCAGCATGCGTAAACTGCCAATTACCACCAGGTAAGCGCCACGAGGTAGAAAATAGAAATACATTCTACTGTGTGTTTTGAGCGTGCGTCAAAAATGGAATTATCACCTGGGGCAACACGGTAGCAGGGTAGTAGTTCCAATTTGGCATATGTTGGATTGGCATAGGCACTTACACACTTTAGTAAAAGGGCCCTTTAGTCATTCCATGTCATGTTTTGGGTGGTATCAGGACCCAACACTCATAGGTTCCACTTTCAGATCTACATATTAGTTTGTAAATAAAATCTGAGCTCAAACATAAGAGTGAATATGTGCAAACTTTCTATTTGTGACTGGGCTCAAGTTCACAGGTAAAAAGACTTCCTTCGATGTGGAAAAGTGTGAAACTTGCCCCTCAAGGGGCAGCATGCATACTTCACATTTTCAAATATACATGCATTGTTTTACCATTTGTGTCACCTTCACATAATAGCAAGTCGAAGTACATGGACTATTTTAGTCCTTGAAAATTAGCATAAAGTTTACATGATGAAAGCACCCTTCTAATTTATAGAATGGCAGAGAAGGATAAAATAGTGCATGTCAAGATGCTACATAGAATTCTCAGTTTATTTCTTTGACCTAAACATGACTATGGGAAAGCCATATATTGTGAAGCTCATGTTGGTCACAAGCCTGAAATTTTCAGACACCGCAATGTATTTTATTTTATTTGATTCATTTATTTATGCAGTTATATTCCTCTTAAAAACTAGGTGGATTACAAAGGTCTCTTTTATGAAAGCTTAGTCGCACTACAGAATTAGTGTGCATTAAATGCTAAGCAGTCCATAAGTATAAACTCCCAGATTCTATATTGTGCAACTTAAGTTGCGCATGGAGATCCAGTGTGTTCTGGATTTGCACATGCAGCTTAATTAGCTAACAAGCTAATCAGCACCAATAATTGCCAAATAAGCAATTGTTGACACTGATTGGCATAATTAGAATTTACGTGTACAACTGTCTAAGGGCCCTGTTTACTAAGGTGCACTACTGTTTTTAGCGCATGCTAAAATTAGCATGCGCTAAATGCTAGAGACACCTATATATTTCTATGGGTGTCTCTAGCATTAGCGTGCTCTAACTTTAGTGTGTGCTAAAAACACTAGCGCATCTATAGTGCAGCTCAGTAAACAGGGCCCTAAGTATATTCTGTAACGGGATTCATGTACATTTTAAGTTGCATAGTTGAAAAGGAGACGTGGAATGGGAAGGTCATGGGCGTTTCTAAATGTATGTGTGTTGTTATAGAATGTACCCTGTCCGTGCCTAATTTAGGAGTGACATTTAAACAAGTTGTAAATGGTGTAATTGCCCAAGACTAAATTTAGTCACACAGATGGGCGTTCGGTGTACTCTATAAACTGCATGGCAATTAAGATGTATTCTGTAAGTACACTTAAATTTAGCATACTGTATAGAATACGCATAGACATATTGTTTTTGGTTCCTATTTTTTAGGTGTGATGTATAGAATTTAGTCAAAAATGGGCTTCTTTGCATTTAGCACACTCTAATTTCATTAGCATGTGCTAACCTTTAGTAAAAGGGCCCCATAATCATAGAAGAATAACAAGCATAAAGGGCTCATCAAACATACATACATACATACATAAGGTTAAAATAACATTAACAAATATAAAATAAACAAAGCTAAAAGAAAACAGAAAAAAAGATATAGAAACACACAAAACCTATCTAAACAATGTCTCCTGCTTGTATTTACGTCAAACAATAGTCCAGATCAAATTATATAGGGAATACACAAAAGGTTCACATAATTGACAACCTATCACAAAATGAATCAAAATCAAATTGTCTGCACAAACAAAGTGTCTTCAAGTGCTCTTAAATTCTGTTGTGTCCGTCAGCATTCTTGGGGAAACGGTTTGTGATAATTAGTTTTAATGTGCTAAAATTGCTTTGAAAAACATCCTTATAAGGGCAATGTTTCACAGGCTAAGGAGTTTATGCAGCAAGATTTGCTATGTGGGCTATAACTAAATTGCATGCTATGTACTGTGGTAGATTCAATAAGTGGCACCCAAAGTTAGCTGCCAAGATAATCTGTGTTAAGATAGCATTTTACAAAGGGCGTTCTGCATGGAATGGCTTTTACAGAATACTAGCTTAGTGTGCATGTCACACCTAACTTTGGACGCAAGCCTTTATGCCTGCCAAGTCTAGTTAAATGCTTGTACCCAACTAATGACAGCTAAGACCCACCCAGTGCATCCCAGGATGCACCGGGCAGGGCATGGCACAGCCATTTTGAGGTCCAGAGGAGGAAGGGAGTGCTAGTCCCTCCCTCCTCTAATCTGAGGTATGAGGGGAGGAGGTTGGGTTCGGAGAGGAAGAGAAGGAGAGGGGACCCCACCGCTAGATAACCAGGGCTAGCGGAGGGCTGTCGAGGGTCCCACTGGACCACCACGGTATTTTAGGTTTCTTGGTGGGGCGCCTAGTTTTTGGTGTGGGGGGGTTATATACTGGGGGTAAGGGGTTTAGGGATCCACAGAACTTTCAGCCCTCCTATGTTTGGGAGCTTGAGGTTTGACAGGTCTGGGGATTTTTTGACAGCCCAGACCTCTCAAACAAGTGTGGGAGAATTGTGCCTGAGCACATGCCCAGGCACAATCCTCCCGCGCTTTCCCCCGATGATCAACACTAATAATGCACCTAAATTTGCATGTTATTAGCATTGATCATTGGGTAGTTAATTCCTCGTGCTGTTCCGGCACTATTTTTACAGTGCTGTTTCGGAACAGGGAGGAGAATTAGTAGTAGTAGAATCGATCATCGGGCCACAAGTTTGGGAACCCTTGGAATAGGGCATAGGGCAGGCCTGTGCATAACTCTTAATTACTGCCAATTAAGTGCTTATTAACATCAATTATTCATTATTGGTGCCTAATTAGCTAAATAGTTTATACATAGATCTTTGATCCATACCCAGCCTTGCATGCCCAACTTTGGGTGACCTATGCAGAATCCAGGGGTAAAAGGGTAATTCTGTAACTAGGTGCTCATGGTTACATGCCCCTTTGAGGGTGTAAATGCAGAGAAAATAGCACTCACATATATGCACCCTAAACATTATTATGTAAGGGTGCACATGTTATAGCATGCAACTGTAAAGGGGTGTGCAAATGAGTATAGAATGGGACATGGGTTTAAGTGGGCAAGAGCCTCTCCTGGTTTAAAACATATATTTTCATGGAAGAAAGGCTTCAATTTGGATATGTGAATTTTGTAATGAATGCATATTTTACCTTAAAGGATATAAATAGATTTTTATACCCTCAAAGCACTCCTATTTTTGACAGACTATTATAAAATCCTATGCTGACTATTTTATACCATAGAAGTCTAAGGAGGCCACGTGTTAGGTGTTCCGCTGGTGTGTGCTGAGTGCCAATTTTATAATGGCAGCTGCACACACAGATGCTGTGATACAATATAGGCATGAACCTGCATTTGTGCACACAAACTTAAGCATGCTCACTTTACACAACTCAATGGCATGCATAACTGGGCACACCTAAGTGCTACATGTCATATGCGTAACTTTCAGTATGCTGTAAGTTACAAGCATAAATGCCCTGCCCATGCTCTGACCATGTGTATATTCAATGCATGTACGTACTACTTTATAGAATAATGTGTAATGCACATAAGTGCATAAGTGTCAATTATCTTGTCATTTACATATGCATATGCATGTAGTTACATGGCATATGTAACTACATGCAACCAGTTATAGCACTTCCCTATAAGTGTCTTTATCCAATAGTCTCTCAGAATTATTCCCAATAGTGAACATATGCTCCAGCTTAAATTTACACCAGCAGGTACATATAAATACGGGCATACATCTCATCTCCACCCTTGGGAGTGCCTACATCTGGATCATGTAAGAGTAGACGCTATAGTTTGGTGTGCATGCATCTATACCTCAGTAAAATGTTATTATATCCATTTGTTCATGTATAAGAATGCTTTACATGGGGAAAGAGCTTTAAAAGAATTCCTCTCTTAGTGTCAAATTTGACATTACCCCTTCTGCTCTCTTTCACTCCTGCAGGCTACTGTCTTGTCAAATCTTGTTGCTTATTTCATTCTGTAACATTCAGAAGATCTGCCAGGGCATCTCTTTCCTCATTAAAACCCCTCATCCATACCAATATGATCCTCTCCTTGAGAACTGCAAGCGTTTCTTTCACTTAGGGGTCCTTTTACAAAGGCATGCTAAAAAATGGCTTGCACTAGTGTAGGCGCGGGTTTTGGCCTTGCACCGATCCATTTTTTAGCGCGCCTGAAAAAAGGCCTTTTCTTTTGCCGAAAATGGACGTGTGGCAAAATGAAAATTGCCGCGTGTCCATTTTGGGTCTGAGACCTTACCACCAGCCATTGACCTAGCTGTAAACATTCACATTGGAGCCAGGTGTTAATGACCTATGCGTGCCAAGTGCTACTTGGCGCGTGTCCAACACGCGCAGCTGAAAATACAAATTATTTTTCGGAAGCACATATCGGATGTGCACCAAAAATGAAATTACCACAAGAGCCACATGGTAGTCATTCGGTAACTCCATTTTGGCGCATGTTGGGCACGCGTAGACACTTATGCAGCTTATTAAAAGGGCCCCTTAGTTTGTGAGCCCACTGGGACAGAGAAAGTACATGCATATAACATGTAAACTGTTGTGGTGTACTACAGAAAGGCAGTATATCAAATCCATGACCATTACTCTTACCTTTACTCTTACATCTCTCCATTTTATTGCTTTGGGGATCGGTCACTACAGAACATAGCTACAAGATTCAGAGTCCTGATCTGAGAGCACTTCTTCTTCTCCAAGACTTTATACTCTGTTGCATTTTGGTCAAAAATAGACATTTCTCTTTGTAACCTATGTTCAACTTACTCCTACATTTAAGTTTTATCTCTTATTTTGACTCTCATTTCTGGAAACCATCTCCCTTATTTTTATTTTCAATTCTTTCTTGAAGACCTACTTTAAGCCTGTGTGAATCCCACCTCTGACTTTTACTACTACTACTACTTATCATTTCTATAGCGCTACAAGGCATACGCAGCGCTGTACATCATACACAAAAAGACAGTCCCTGCTCAAAGAGCTTACAATCTAGATAAGACAGGCAGACAGACAGAACAATTAAGGGTAAGGGATAGAGGTGAGGATAAAAGGACAGGGCAAGTGAGTGGTTAGGAGTCAAAGAAGTGGAAAGAGGTGGGCTTTAAGTTTGGACTTGAAAACAGCCAAAGAGGGGGCTAGGCGTACAGGCTCAGGAAGTTTATTCCATGTGTGAGGTGCAGCAAGATAAAAGGAACAGAGTCTGGAATTAGCAATAGAGAAGAAGGGACAGATAAGAGAGATTTATCAACAGAACGGAGTACCTGAGGGGGGACGTAGGGAGAGACAAGAGTGGAGAGGTACTGGGAAGCGCAGAGTGAATGCACTTATAGGTCAATAAGAGAAGTTTGAATTGAATGCGGAAATGGATAGGGAGCCAGTGAAGTGACTTAAGGAGAGGCTAATGTGAATATAGTGACTTTGGCGAAAATGAGTCGCACAGCAGAGGTTTGGACTGATTGAAGAGAAGAGAGATGTCTAAGAGGGAGGCCGTTGAGAAGCAGGTTACAATAATCAAGACGAGAGGTGATAAGAGTGTGAATAAGGGTTCTGGTAGAGTGCTCAGAGATGAAGGGATGGATTTTGCTGATGTTATAGAGAAAGAAACGACAGGTTTTGGCAATCTGCTGAATGTGAGCAGAGGAGGAGAGAGAGGAGTCAAAGATGACCCCAAGGTTACGAGCAGATGAGACAGGGACAATGAGAGTGCCATCCACAGAAATAGAGAAAGGGAGGAGAGGAGAGGTGGGCTTAGGGGGAAAGATAACCACAACAATACGTTTACCAGGATGACTGTGGGAGCTGCAGGGCCATTCGAGGAAGGGGGGCTCATTTGCATAACTGTTTGCATAAGTTGCTTGATCCAAAAAGCAAGATCAAGTGTGAAAAACTATCACTTATGTGTGAGACAATTCCCAGTGTTTCCTTGCACTTTAGTGCAACAAACTTATCTACATGGAAGGAGGTCTGATCTGCTTCTTGAGACGTCTGTGTATCCATAGCAATGGCATATAGGATGAACAGAACAAGTTAATTTGTAACCTCAGATAGAAAATGATAGCAGCACTGTTTCTGTCAGTGAGCATTCTGCCATTTTAAACAGCTGATTAGTCAGCTTTAGTGGGATCGATCTGAATCTGTTCCACCTGCATGCACCCACCAGGAGCCACTTTATTGTAAATCAATCATTCTGAAAGCATCTCATGGAGGGACAGTCCTCACTAACAAGCCATCAATTTCACCTGTCTGTCTGCAGTGACTGGCAAATTAGGGCTGCAACAAATCTCTCTCCAGAAATTACCGCACAGTTAAGATTTTAATTTTTGTTCTGTGCATCTTGGTGAGTAGACACAGACATCTCTGAAGAGTTGGGCTTTCAAAGTGGACATTTAACAGCAGTGGTTTAGCAAAGCCGCTGTTGCCTTACCAGTCACTCTGAATGTTTATGTACCCAGGAGATATAGAGATCGATTCCTAGATTTAGGAGAGTTCTCCTGAATCTGTGGCATGATGAATTGCTACATTTTGACTGTGCAAACTGTACACTGGGTCCTCTAACTAGCTAGCTGAAAGAAGAGGTTGCCTCCTGGGATTCATTGAGGTATAACATCTGATTTCAACACTGTGTAGTAACATGCTCATAAAATGGAATGGAAAAGGTATTTTTCTTTCCTTATTTCATATTTGAGACACTAAAAGTACCAGGATATTAAACTTATGATAAATAGGTATTGTTATTTAGTAGCATTTTATCCAGTTAATGTTAACTGGATAAATTATCTGATTAATTTAACCATATATTGAAAGACATACTTGATTAATAGAAACAGAGAAAAATATAGGCAGAGAAAGACTATATGGCCTATCCAGTCTGCCCGTCCATGCCATCTACTCTCCCTATTACTCCCTTAGAGATCCTAGGTACTTGTCCCAAGTTCGCTTGAATTCAGATATTGCTTTCATCCCCATCACGTCCACTGAGAGGCCATTCCGTGAATTCATCACCCTCTCCATGAAGAAGTATTTCCTCAGGTTACTTCTGAATCTATCCCTTTTCACCGTCATCCTATACCCCCTTGTTCCAGAGCTTCCTTTCAATTGAGAATCTTCTCCTGTGCATTTATGCTGTGTAGATATTTAAATGGTGGTCCTCATGAATATTCCCAGATAAAGAAAACAAGAAAGCTTATCCTGTTATCTTAAATACTTGGTATTTGCATAATCTAACTTATCTTTCAACTAGATAGCACCGAATATTGGTGCTAAAGATAGCAGTGCTCCTGGCACACCTCCAATCCCAATTCTTTCTAACTTAACTTTTTAATTGGTTTGTGGCCCCAAATTTAAAAATCACTTGAAAACTGACTGTAATATTCTAGTCAACTGGCAAAACAAGGCTCTTATTTAAATCACTTACATCCCTCATTCTATAACTTGACGTCTATTATTATGTGCTACTTATATAATCCAAATATAGAACTCGTAATATGTAACACAAAACTTCAACAAAAAGTTCTCAGATAAAAGATTAGAAACAAGTTATACTTTAAAATAGGAAGAAAAAGCCTAAAGAGCTCCAGGCATAAAAGCCTTCGAAGCTAGAACTCTTCATTACTGGTTTAAAACAAACCTCCTACTATACATCAATTTATTTTTTCCTTTTTTTTCTTGTTTTCAAAAATACCAATGGAGTCAGTAAACATGTTATTTAATTTTAGCTCACTGCTCCATCTCATCTTCACTTTCCTTCATATTTCAAAAAAAGACCCATGATCAATGGTGCCCAGTGTTTTGCCTTGCGTCATCAGGGTCTATGGATCAAAACTGAAAAGGAGGAAAAGAAACCAATAAACAACTTATTGGTTTCTTTTCCTCCTTTTTAGGTGCCAGCCTACTAGGGTGTGCGCCGAAGACCTGCCCTTATCGGAGCAGCACACAGGAGTTCCATGATACCAGGGAAGTTCCATTTTCAGTCTTGGGACTATGTGAGGGGGAATCTTACCTCCTCCTCAGGGTCTTCGCAACAGGCCTCCAAAATCCATGCCTTGTTTCCAGTTCAAGCCTTGTCTTGCGTATCTTCTATTCCTGCCTTGTCAGCTTTGTCTCCTGCTCCTACCCTGCTTTGTGTCCAGCTACAGTCCTGTCAGCCTTGTCTCTGGCTTCAGCTTTGCCTTGTCTCCAGTTCCAGCCCTGTCTTATCCTGCCTGGCCTCTTCTGGATCTGGTTCTTGCCTTGCCTGCCTTGTCCTGCCTTGCCTAGTTTAGATCTGTTTCTTGCCTTGCCTGCTTTGTCCTGCCTTGTCTCATCTGGATCCGGTTCTTGCCTTGCCTGCCTTGTCCAGTCTTGCCTTGTCTGTCTCCAGTTCCTGCCTTATCTTCAGCTAGCCCTGCCTGCCTTGCCCAGTATCATCTTGTCTGTCTCTACTTCTTGCTTTGTCTTAAGCCAGGCCTTTCCTGCCTTGTCTCCAGCTAAACATTCCCTGCCTTCAGCTAAACCCTGCCTACCTTGCCCAGCCTTGCCTCGTTTGTCTTCAGTTCCCGCCTTGTTTCCAGCCAAGCCTTGCCTGCCTTGTCTTCAACCAAGCCTTGCTTGCTCTGCCTGAATCCAGGTTGAGCCCACCTTGCCTAGTTCTTTGCCTAGTAGTGTGCCTGGCCTGAGTGACTCGCCTGCTGCTAGCTGGTCTGCAGCTACAGCCCAAGGGATTACCTCCCCTGAGTCCATGACACTGTTCCACCCATAACCCTCCCATTTCTGCACCCCCTTTTTGAACTCACATGAGAGCGATGCAACAGCATTATAACATCCTCACACCTGTTTTCCATACCTTTGCTAATAATACCCAACATTCTATTCGCTTTCCTAGCCGCAGCAGCACACTGAGCAGAAGGTTTCAGCGTGTTATTGACGACGACACCCAGATCCATTTCTTGGTCCGTAACTCCTAACGTGGAACCTTGCATGACGTAGCTATAATTCGGGTTCTTTTTTCCCACATGCATCACCTTGCACTTGCTCACATTAAGCGTCACCTGCCATTTAGCCGCCCAGTCTCCCAGTCTCGTAAGGTCCTCTTGTAATTTTTCACAATCCTGTCGTGAGTTAACGACTTTGAATAACTTTGTGTCATCAGCAAATTTAATTACCTCGCTAGTTACTCCCATCTCTAAATCATTTATAAATATATTAAAAAGCAGCGGTCCTAGCACAGACCCCTGAGGAACCCCACTAACTACCCTTCTCCATTGTGAATACTGCCCATTTAACCCCACTCTCTGTTTCCTATCCTTCAACTAGTTTTTAATCCACAATAGGACATTTCCTCCTATCCCATGACCCTCCAATTTCCTCTGTAGCCTTTCATGAGGTACCTTGTCAAACGCCTTTTGAAAATCCAGATACACAATATCAACCGGCTCCCCTTTGTTCACATGTTTGTTTACTCCTTCAAAGAATTGAAGTAAATTGGTCAGGCAAGATTTCCCCACACAAAAGCCATGCTGACTCGGTCTCAGTAATCCATGTCCTCGGATGTGCTCTGTAATTTTGTTTTTAATAATAGCCTCTACCATTTTCCCTGGCACCGACGTCAAACTCACTGGTCTATAATTTCCCGGATCTCCCCTGGAGCCTTTTTAAAAAATGGGCGTTACATTGGCCACCCTCCAATCTTCCGGTACCACACTCGATTTTAAGGATAAGTTGCATATCACTAGCAGTAGCTCCGCAAGCTCATTTTTCAGTTCTATCAGTACTCTAGGATGAATACCATCCGGTCCAGGAGATTTGCTACTCTTCAGTTTGCCGAACTGCCCCATTACGTCCTCCAGGTTTACCGTGAAGTCAGTAAGTTTCTCCGACTCGTCCGCTTGAAATACCATTTCCGACACCGGTAACCCACCAAAATCTTCCTCGGTGAAGACCGAAGCAAAGAATTCATTCAGTCTCTCCGCTACGTCTTTGTCTTCCTTGATCGCCCCTTTTACCCCTCGGTCATCCAGCGGCCCAACCGATTCTTTTGCCGGCTTCCTGCTTTTAATATACCTCTAATGCTATCTTTTTTTCGTAATCCCTCTTGGCCTTCTTTATCTGCGCCTTGCATTTGCTTTGACACTCCTTATGCTGCTTCTTGTTATTTTCAGATGGTTCCTTCTTCCATTTTCTGAAGGCGTTTCTTTTAGCCCTAATAGCTTCCTTCACCTCACTTTTCAACCAGGCCGGCTGTCTTTTGGAGTTCCGTCTTTCTTTTCTAATTCGCAGAATATGTATGGCCTGGGCCTCCAGGATGGTATTTTTGAACAGCGTCCACGCCTGTTGTACAGTTTTTACTCTCTCAGTTGCCCCCCTAATTTTTTTTTTACCGTTCTTCTCATTTTATCATAGTCTCCTTTTTTAAAGTTAAACGCTAACGCATTTGACTTTCTGTGTACAGTTACTTCAAGGTCGATATCAAAACTGATCATATTATGGTCACTGTTATCAAGCGGCCCCAGTACCATAACGTCCCTCACCAGATCATGCGCTCCACTAAGGACCAAGTCTAGAATTTTCCTTCTCTCTCGTCAGCTCCTGCACCAGTTGCTCCATAAAGCTGTCCTTGATTTCATCAAGGAATTGTATCTCTGTAGCGTGTCACGATGTTACATTTACCCAGTCTATATTTGGATAATTGAAGTCACCCATTATTATCACATTGCCCATTTTGTTCGCATCTCTGATTTCTTTTATCATTTCTGTGTCTACCTGCTCATCCTGGCGAGGAGGACGGTAGTACACTCCTATCACCGTTTTTTCCCTTTTATACATGGAATTTCAACCCACAATGATTCAAAGGTGTGATTTGTATCCTGCTGAATTTGTAATCTATCTGAGTCAAGGCTCTCGTTAATATACAATGCTACCCCTCCACCAGTCCGGTCCACCCTATCACTATGATATACTTTGTACCCCGGTATGACAGTGTCCCACTGGTTATCCTCCTTCCACCAGGTCTCAGTAATGCCTATTATATCCAATTTTTCGTTTAGTGCAATATATTCCAACTCTCCCATCTTATTTCTTAGACTCCTAGCATTTGCATATAGACATTTCAGAGTATGTTTGTTGTTCTTATTTGCATGATGCTTAGTACCTGACACTATTGATTTGACATCTTTTGTCTGATCTTTAGTTGTATTTAAGGGCACCTGGTCTACCATGGTCTGTTGTGCAACCTCACTATCCAGAAACCCTATCTTCCCTGTTTGTGAGGTATCTTTGCAAGATACCTTTTCCCGAACCATGCGCTTTTGAGCGACTGTCGGCCTTCCCCCCATTTCTAGTACATCCTGCTACTAGCACATCTAAGAAGACATCTTCTATTGCAGGAAGGACTGTGGAAGACAGGAGAGCTAGACTGAATCCTGAGATTGCTAATGAGTTCTTATTCATCCACAGATTAAAAAATCATAACAGTACTTCATAGGGCATATTTCTTCCCTCTAGGCATACAGAACGGGTTGTATTTTGTATTTTAACAGCATGGATTAGGATTCCTTGGTGTAGTAGAAACCAGCTATTGTTGGGGTTGGAAGGGTAAAGGGTGGTGAGGAGGATTATTATAGTTGCTCACTGTTATTATTGTTTTCTATTTGTAATTTATACACAACAGTTGCATAGCAGATTGTTCCTTTTTATACTTTAATAAAAAGATTTAAGTATAAAATCATAATTGTTTAAGGCTTCTGCAGATGAGGACAGAGCCCATGGGAATGGGGACAGGACCTGCGGGGACGGGGGCAGGGACGGAGATTGAACCTGTGGGGATGGGGTGGGCACGGAGACAGAACCTACAGGGACGGGGCGGGGACAGGAACAAACTTTGTTCCCATGTCATTCTCTACAATTAGCATTGCAGGGTTAAAATAAAAAAAAAAACTTTAGACATGTTCCTAGAGGAAAAGTCCATAAACAATAATTGGTCATGTAGATGTTAGAAAGCTACCACTTAGCTCTGGGTATGAGCAATAAGGAATGGATCTGCTCCTTGGGACCCTGCTGTATATTTGTGATCCAGACTGACCACTGTTGGAAACAGTATGCTGGGCACATACATTATGCACCACGTTTCAGTTGGTGCAAATGGCCATGCCTGAAGTTAGGGGTGACTTCCGGGCATAAGCGCTATTCTATAAACCATGTCTAACTTTAAGCACGGCTTATAGAATAGTGCTTTTTTCAGTGCCGATTTTTTTAGACACCATATATAGAATCTAGCTTCATTTGTGTGCAGGTATATGGATTATGAGACTTGTGATGCGGTTTTGCTTTTTAGTAATGAATGATTCTGAATTAATTTTGATTGATTTTTTTTATTTTGTGTTGTTCGATTTGTATTGTTATATTTTATTTTGTATGTACTTTTGTTCCCTGCTTAGAATTTTTTAGATAAAGTGGGTTAGAACTAAAGTTTTATTATTATTATAGGAGCTGTGTGCACATCAGTAATATATAATATACACATACAACTGAAGGGGATAATGTGGGCAGACCATGGACAGGCCATGGATGTGTCTCCCACTTATCCACACAGCTTGTAGAATGCTGTAAGTTACGTGCATAAATGCCACACTTAGGTGTGTCTATTTATGCCTGCCTTGACCTGGCATAAGTGGGTGTGCCTATATATATATATATATTGTAACCAGGTCACCCTTCCAGGTGAGAGCCGGGGTCAACCCTGCTTAGCTTGGCTAGCTTTTCCCCGGTACGAGCTGCAACCACCGCCTTGCTGCACTGCTTGTCCTACTTTAACTGCTGCCCAGCTGACCTGCGCCCAGGATCCGCTCACGACTGGGACACACAAAACTCCAGCAGTCTTATAGTTCTTGAAAACCACAGGTCTTTATTCTCTCAGCATCTTTTAATACAGCTTTAATCTTCAAGCAGTTTCTTCATCAAGAATGCAAGAGTCAGTTCAGTTTTTCCACATTCAGCTTATTAACACAGTCCAATCTTAACTCAGAATATCACACCCAGCAAACCTTTGTCTTGTTCCCAATTGTAGCCTCCCCTCATCAGCACTATCTTCTACCCTTAGATAGTTTATGGGTTAGTTTCTTCCACCAGTGGCTTCCCCACTGGATTATTTTATCCTCTCCAAGTATGCACAGCTTGGGCCACACTCCCGCCACCAAAGCCTTTACCTTTCCTGAGGAAGTTTGAGCAAACCCTCCAACCTCCATGCACTCCTCCTTACCTTCTCCTTCTACCTCCTCTTTATTCCACTCCATCTCCTCCTCCCCAAGCTCCACCAGCTGTTCCCCATCTCCAGGATCAGACCTCATCTCCCAATCAGTCACTCCACCCTCCCCCTCCTGGGAGTTCAGCTGACCCTGCACTGGCTTCTGGGAAGTGTAGTTTTTCTCCTGCATTACAGCTTTCCCTGGCAGTTTGATCCCTAGATGGTGCCCTGTTCTCCTAGCTGGGCTGAATGAATGGGGATGATGCCGGCTGAAAGACCCACTATCCCCTTTCCCTCGCACCAGCCCTCCAGAGTGCTCACAATATATATATATATATATATATATATATATATATATATATATATATATATATATTATATATATATGTGTGTGTGTGTGTGTGTGTGTGTGTGTGTGTGTGTGTGTTTCTGTTAATTTATGATACTCTTCTATAGCCGAAGCTCTGTGTGCAGATGCCATTATAGAATGCATGTTCCCTATGTTGCATCTGGGCTCCAATCTGAGACACTTTATATGTAATTTCTCCCTTACTATGTCCCAGTAGAGCACAATTTAATTTAGTGTGTCTGCAAGAAACTAATCATGTTGGTGGCTACTATACCTTTGTGTAATTCACCTTGATCTACCAATGAAAAAGATGTGTACTAAATATAAATAAATAAATAAGCCGATTAATAGTGCCCAAGCATCACCTATCTTATTAAGTTATCGTATTAATTTACATTAAGATCTGTATTGAAAAGATGTGTCCTGCAAACTTTTGGGATTAACTGTACAAATTGTGATGGTTGAAATTCACCCTTTTCCTCTCCTAGCAGATACAGTTTGGCTAGGCAGCTCACCTGTGCTAACAAATCAGAGAAAGTATATTTGAGAATGCTAAAAGTTGCTTAATGAGTTAGTTTAGATATTTCAGTGTGGAAATGATTTATGCAATATGTCATTTATAACAGGGATATACAATTTGAATGCATTGTGTATGGTGCTATATTATGCACTATTACAAAAGATCCCTTGTTATCAAAAAGGTTTTAGTTATTTAAAAATGTGAGTTAAAACTGCAGAGCTAGAAGATGCTTAATGCAACACATCTTTAAAAAATCAAAATGATTCAAAGCTGAATTGCTATGGACTTGGAATGGCGGTATGTTAAGTCATAGGGAGCTGAAATGTAAGCTCTTTGCTTCATTGCTTTATGGACAAGTTGGCTGCAGCAGCCTGTAAGGGCTGTCTCAATGGGAAAAGCCTTGCCATGAGCCAGGAAAGGCTGATTAGTTGCTGTTGTGCATTAGGAGATCCTGTGTAAGGATGGAAGCCTCCAAGGGAAAAGATATTAGTCTCAAGTGTGATTGTACGGTACATCATAACTATCAGTCACACAAGTGAAGGAACTCATCCCCTTTCATGGTTAATTCAGATTCTTTTTGTGTCATCTTGAATAAATTCTAGTTCCTATTCTAACCTTGTACACTAATACATAAAGGGGCCAATATTCAACCGATGGGAGGCAGCCCACATAAGTGCCGCGGTTGGCACTGACCCCAGATATTCAATGCCGGGCCATTTCCAGGGACTGACATTGGGGAACTGAGGAACTGAGTTTGATTACCACTTCAGGCATAGGCAGCTCCTTGTGACTCTGGGCAAGTCACTTAACCCTCCATTGCCCCATGTAAGCCGCATTGAGCCTGCCATGAGTGGGAAAGCGCAGGGTACAAATGTAACAAAAAAATATCTGGTTTCATTTTTGGTTGCCGGAACTTAACCAGTTAAGCTGATATTTGGCGCTAACCAGCTAAGTTCTTAGTGGTTAAAGATAGGACTATTATTTATCTGATCCCATTTAACTGCTTAACCCAGCGTTGAATATCAGCATTAACCGGCTATATAGCGTGATATAGCCTGTTAGCTGCTATGCACTAACCGCAAATATTCAGCAGAGATAACCAGTTATTTCTCACTGAATATTCGCAGTTAGTTGGTTAAATGCTATTTAAACGGTCAGCAGCTGTTGCTGACCAGTTAATATTGCTAAATATTGGGGGGGGGGAGGGGTTGCAGTATTCAAGCAGCTTGCCACAGCCTCCCTTTTCAATGATTTTATGCTCTAGTTGCAAGTGTCAAGTTCAAATATAAACATTAAATCAAAATGACAGCCACACTTCAGAAAAAAATATTTTTTTACTGGATGTGTAGGTAAGCAAATTGCAAAACTAGCAGTACTATGGTGTCTATATTGAAAAGAGGGAAAAGTCTCAACTGTTGCGGCAACTATTCACAAACATTGGTTGCACGCAAAAAAGGTCATCATCGACTACAAAAAACCCCCCAAACTTTTTACGTTTTTAATTTTGGGATTTTTTTGTTTTTTTCTAAATATATTTACTTAAATCTCACAGACTTGGTGCTCCCAACTTCAATGATGTGATGCATGACTTATGTTCGCTCAACCTGCGATTTAAACGTCTATCCGTCTTGCCAAAGTACAGTTTTCCACACGGGCATTGTAGAACATAAATAACATGATCAGATTGGCAAGTAGTCAAATGTCCAAATTTTTAAATCTTGCCATCTGCAGGATTGTAGTAGCTATTGCCTTCAATCATGATACTGCAAAAACTGCATGCTCCACACGCTTTGTGCGCTCCATCTTTCCTCACTGCTCTGGACACTACGTCTGCGGGACATAACATCTCTTTCAAATTGCGTTCTCTGGAAAAAGCTATTTGAAGATCCGAATTTCTGAAAACATCATGTGCTTGAATGATATCCCAATTTCCAAAGTCCTAATTTCACCATAGAGGATTTAACATGGAGAAAAGCTCAAATTTTCTTAGGGGGTTGGTGGATTGTAAGCCAACTCACTGACAAGAACAACAGAACAACATTATGATTAGAAGAGCCAAACAAACCAATCTCCAGCTCCACTCCCAACCTCTCTAGTAGCTGATGCTGTGTTGGGCAAAGTATTGTTAAGGCCATTGTCCCAGTTGGAATGCATTTGCCCATGAGTCCATGATGTGCAAGTCTTGCTTGATTTCGTTGATGATTTTGTAGGGAATGTATATTGTGACATCATCTGCATAGATGAACGGGTTAAGGCCTTGGTTGGATAAGGACTTGGCTAGTGGGGTCATCATTAGGTTGAAGAGGATCAGTGATAGCGGTGATCCTTGTGGTACTCTGCAGTCTGCTTTCCACGGTGATGATATGTTTGAGTTTGATTTTACTTGATATGTTCTTGTGGTTAGGAAACCCTTGATCTAGTTAAGTATGTTTCCGCCAATCCCGTACTTGTCTAGTAGTCTTATTAATATATTGCGGTTTACCTTGTTGAATGCACTAGGCATATTGAATTGGAGGGGAAGGATGGTATTCCAACTAAAACTCAACAAAAAAAAGACACATTGCCTCATCCTCTCATCCCAACACAGCGTGGACAACCCCACAAGTATCAACACCCCGGACTACACCCTCCCTATCTCAGACTGCCTGAAAATCCTCGGCATTACAATCCATGCTGTAATGTTTTGTGTTGTTTTTAAGATATCTTTTAAGGGGACAGAGCCTGCACCATATTGAGTTGGCAGCCTAGAATCACGGATCTTCCTACCCAATATTAAATATCTGTTCCAACGCCTGTATAAGGTGATCTAGCACATCCAATAATTGATAAATATGGTTAGGAAGATATCTGGCATAAAGCAGAATAAAATTGAGACAGTGTTGGTACTCAAGGAGGTGGAAACCACATGAAACAGCATCTCCCCATGTCAATCAAAATAGCCATGTCTCAGGAGTTCCAAGAGCTGATCCTGAAAAGTGCAGATAACATCATTTATTACAACAAGAAATACCTAATTTGACCACCCAGTTTGCTGCTTGTAACAGACATATGGCCCAGATAGAAATGCACATATTGGGATTAGAGGACTCGGCCCAGACATGACAATCTGATCATCAGAAGATAACAGAGCTTCAATGGGATATTGAAGGAACAAGTAACAGATTTCTCAGAAACAATCTTAGGTTGCTTGGATTAATGGAGTACATTGACGGAGTATAACCATTGCAGCTCATGGAGGACTTTAAGAACATAAGAACATAGTAATAGCCATATTGGGTCAGACCAAGTTACCTGCTTCTAATAGTGGCAAATCCAGTTCACAGGTACCTGGCAGAAACCCAAATAGTAGCAAAATCCAGTGTTACCAATCCAAGGAGAAGCAGTGGCTTCCCCCATGTCTATCCCAATAGCACACTACTATGAACTTTTCTCCAGGAACTTATCCAAACCTTTTTTTAACCCAGATGTGCTAACCACTGTTACTACATTCTCTTGCAATAAGTTCCAGAGCTTAACTATTCATTCAGTGGAAAAATATTTCCTCATATTGTTTTAAAATATTTCCATGTAACTTGAGAGTCCCCTAGTCTTTGTACTTTTTGAAACAGTATATGTCAATTCTCCTTTACCCATTCTACATTGTTCATGATTTTGTAGACCTCAATCATATCCCCCATCAGCCATCTCTTCTCCAAGCTGAAGTGCCCTCTTTAGCCTTTCCTCATATGAGGGGAGTTCCATCCCCATTATCATTTTGGTGTTCCTACTTTTAACCTTTCCTGATTCCACTATATCTATTTTGAGATACGGTGACCAAAATTGAATGCATTACTCAAGGAGAGATCACACCATGAAGTGATACGGACACATTAATGATCTTTGTTTTATTTTCAATCCTTTTCCTAATAATTCCTAACATCCTCTTTGCTTTTTGGCTGCAGCCGCACACTGGGAAGAAGATTTAAGTGTGTTGTCTAGAATGACACCTAGATTTTTTTTTCTTTGTGCTGACTCCTAAGGTGAACTCTAACATCTGATAAGAATGATTTGGATTATTCTTTCCAATGTGCATCACATAGTCCACATTAAATTTCATCTGCCATTTGGATGCCCAGTCTTCCAATTTCCTAAGCTCGTTCTGCAATTTTTCATAGTCCATAAGTGATTTAACAACTTTGAATAGTTTTGTGTCATCTGCAAACATAATCACCTCACTTGTCATTCTGATTTTCAGATCATTTATAAATATGTTAAATAGCACTGGTCCCAGTACAGATCCTTGTGGGACTCCACCCTCCTCCATTGAGTAAAATGGCCATTTAAACCTACCCTCTGTTTTCTGTCAAATAACCAGTTCCTAATCCACAACAGAACATTGTGTCCTATCCCATGACCTTTTAATTTTCTCAGGAGTCTCTCATGAAGGACTTTGTTAAAATACACTACATCAACCAGCCCACTTTTATCCACATGTTTATCCACACCTTCAAAGAAATGAAGCAAATTGGTGAGGCAAGACTTCCCTTCGCTAAATCCATGTTGATTCTGTCCCATTAAACCATCTTTGTCCATGTGTTCCATAATTTTATTCTTTATAATAGTTTACACTATTTTGCCCGGCACTTTATAATAGTTTACACTATTTGCCCAGCTTACCAGTCTGCACTTTCCCAGCTCACAAATGGAACCCTTTTAAAAAAATCAACATTGCATTGGCCACCCTCCAATCTTCAGTTACTATGGATGATTTTAATGAAATGTTACAGATCAATAACAGCAGGGCCGGTCTTAGGCAGAGGCGACCAAGGCGGCCACATAGGGCCCTGCGCTTAAGGGGGCCCGCGCGGCTTGCCTCAATTCTGCCTTTCCGAGTCCCACTCGCTCAGTCCGCTCATCATGATCCCGCGCTCGCTTCGGACCGCATCATCATGATTGCTCCGCTCCCACCTTCCGCCATCGGTGCCCACCCCCCCCCCCCCACTGAGCCCGCCATCAGCTCCCGCCTTCCAGTCCCAGGTCACGACTGTTGCAGCGACGGCCGGCCCTGACAGACAGTTGCAGGCACGACGGCCCAGCCCAGCTTTTCCTTTCCGCCTTCCCGCTCAATGTCCCGCCTCTTTCTGATGAGGTATTTCCTGTTTCCGTGAGGGCAGGCGGGAGTCATTGAGCGGGAAGGGAAAAGGAGCTGCAGCGTGGTGCCAGTGCGAGTGCGACTTAAAAAATAAAGAAACTTATGATTTATGCTTGTGACGGCAACTTCATCACTCAGGTAGAACAAACGATTAACCTTTCTGTAACAGAACGATGCTGCCGTGCTTTTCCCAGTAAGCCATTTTAATTTTCAGGTTAATATAATCAGTTGTAAGGAATCTATTACAGAAGATCAAAGCTTGTGCATGATGGTTTTTTAGCTTAATGTGACAAGTGCTCCATTTCTTGGAGTCTAGAAAGGGTTATATGCAATTTTATCTGTGTTTTCATGCTTCACAGTCTTCTGTTTGATGGCATACAGTTTGCTTTTATATGTTACTGTAAATTACTTCTTGAAGCACTTAGTAGAGGTAGAGCATTAGAGAGCAAATAGAAGGTTGCAAAGAAATTGACTATTACACAGCAGGTGGTCTCACAAACAACCTAGATACCCAATATAAATAATTTACTAGGGATTCCCCTGTCACTTCATCAGTCACACTTAAAATTTTCTAAAAATGGAGTAATCTTTTCAATGGGGTGGACCTAGGGTGGGGCGGGGCTAGGATACGGCCCCACCAAATTAGACTGCACAGGGCCCTGCACTTGCTAAGACTGGCCCTGAATAACAGCAGGTCAGCAATTTAATATTTGGATTCTTTCAGTACCCTAGGGTACATACTATCTGGTCCATGTGATTTACCTCTCTATAATTTGTTAATTTGTGTGGAGAAGTGACCTAATGTTTAGAGTAGTGGGTTGTGGACCTGGGAAACTGGGTTCAATTCCCCCTGCTTCCTGGTGGTCAGCAGTGAGTTGAGATCCTGGAGAACCAGGTACAAGTCCTTCTGCAGCTCCATGTGACCCTGGGCAAATCACTTAACCCTCAGTTGCCCCAGGTACAACAGTAGTACAATGTTCTACCTAGACTGTGAGCCCATTAGGGACAGACCCAATACCTGTAAAGTGAAACTGTATACGCTTAGGTCTAAGCATTATATAAATATTCAAATGAAGGATTTGACTCGGTACATCTTCCAGGTTCACCAATATTTCTTTTAATTCCTCCATATTATCACCCTTGAAAACCATTTCTGGTAAAGCTGGATCTTTTACTGAATAATTCATTCAGTTTCTCTGCTATGGCCTTGTCAACCTTGAGTGTCCTTTTGCTCCATGATGATCTAATGGTCCTGCAGATTCCCTCACAGGCTTTCTGCATCTGATATACCTGAAAAAGGTGTTACTATGAGTTGTTGCTTTTGTGGCAAGTTTCCATATTCACTTTTATCCTTCTTTATCAGTGCTTTGCAGCTAACTTGTCAGTGCTTATATGCTTCTCTCATTCTCCTCATTTGGATCCTTTTTTCATTCTTTAAAGGATACTGTTTTAGCTATAATAGCCTATTTCACTTCACCTTTTAATCATGCTGGCTGTTGTTTGCTCTTCTTTCCAGCTTTGTTAAAATATGGAATACATCTGGTCTGGGCTTCCAAGATGTTATTTTTAAACATCGTCCATGCCTGATTTTTATTCTTAACCTTTGTGGCCAATCCTTTTAGCTTCTTTTTAACCATTTTCCTCATTTTATCATAGTTGCTCTTTCAAAAAT